>NC_090056.1:8697003-8937176 GCF_038355195.1 Osmerus mordax
AAGTTGTGGGATTGAGAGTCCAACTCTTGTTTGATAAGGCTGGAATGTGGATCCGTGTGTGGCTCACTGCTTCCCTAGATCCATATCATGGCTCTGTGTGGCATGCCATCTACATTAGACATTGTTCCTTTCAAATATTTTACAGACACCTTGTCAAGTGCATCCCTTTGAAAATCGTTCAAGGTCATTGCCGTGGTGAGGTTGGCAGAATAATGTTTCACCTCAAGTGGTTCATGCGTGGAGTGTACTGTATTCAACAGTCAAAACAAAAAACAATTAGAGTACTGTGTATAGACTAGTGTCTGGACTAACCAACAGGACGTTTGTTATCTATCATAAGCTCAGTTGAACTCTTCTAGGGTCTACCCAGTAGTACCTGGCAGGGAAACTGCAGCTGAATGTTGGCCTTGTAATGGTTTTGGGAACAGACAGGGAATTTCTGTGGTTTCCAGCCTAAAGTGGTTGTGTATAATTTTGCCTCCTCCCAAACCATCTGTTGATTCCTGGGAGCTGAGTCCTCACCCATACACACAGCTCACAGGCTGTGTCTGCAGGGTCTCAGCAGAGGTAAAAAAAAAAGTGTTGAGAAAGCTGTGTTATTCCAAGAACTAACATTTGAACAGTTTTTTACGTTGCTGATGTTCTCCTAACTATGTTTGAGTTGTTTAGAATTGCCGTCCTTGTTCGTAATGATAAGACCCATTCCCCCCAGTGAAAGGTTAACAATAAAAATGCTCTTTTGATAGCAGTCTCAAGAGTGGGTTTATTGAAAGCACATGGGTTGTCCGGTCTCTTAAACCCAGTTTCTGGTAATTAGTCTTTTGGAGATTACTGTCTACCTAAACTCCCCTCACCCCTGCTGATGATTGGGTTGTGTTTTCCAGCTGTTGCTCATTATGGAGATGATTTTTATTTACTAAATGAATGATTGTGCTCTTGCCAGTTTTATGGGTTTCAGAACTTTTTATCCCAAAGTTCGCTTGACAAAAATGTGTTTTAAGTGCTGTAGCACACCAGGGTTGCTACAGTGCTTAATCTCTACAGGATGACCTTTTCGGAAGATCTCCTTAATAAGCTCTCGTTCAACCATCCAGGGCAGTGATGACTTCAGTGTACAAGTCAGACTAACCCAGGCAGCCATCATTCAGCCAAGTCTTGCGATAATTGCTTTCAAAGGGCTAATTAAATAGTTTTTCCCTTTAGCTGTATTGGTAATTTCAGCTGTGTCAGGGCCAAGACCAGAAGGGGCCCAGTCTCTCTCCCCCTCAGCACTGCAGGGGCTCTGTTCTGGCTCTGTCACAGGCACAGAGGGTGGAGTCGAGCACACCAGACGGCACATTTGGCATTGAGGTGAGACTGCTAGTCAGATTCCATGGCACAGACTCAAGCTCTTCCAGTGTGCACATGTCAAACTTCACCCTTCTGTTTCCCCCTGTTGGAGCCATGCCAGAAGCATGGTTGCTCACGTATATAGTTTGGAGTAGATGTTGGAGTTAGAAGGGGGCTACCAGTGAGGCTAGGAATGTTGGACTGTTTGAAGCATGTTAAAATATGTCCAAAGAAGTAGCTGGGACGCTATGATGAGGCTGAAACCAACCTTTTTAGAGTCTCACTTTTCCAAAGGTCATGACCTGGCTCATAA
This sequence comes from Osmerus mordax, assembly GCF_038355195.1. NCBI lineage: Eukaryota > Metazoa > Chordata > Actinopteri > Osmeriformes > Osmeridae > Osmerus > Osmerus mordax. Next base: position 8,698,646 of record NC_090056.1, read on the forward strand.
GATGTGTCTGAGCCAGAGAGTCAGACTGTAGTTTAGTTTCACTGCTTGTCCGCTCTGCTGGTATTACTGCCTGCCGCCTTGATTATTGACCAGAACCATCGTGTATTTTCACATGGACATGTGGAACCCCCCTCCATGTCTGTAATTACCTCCTATTATTGTAGGAAATGGATGCCTCACATCTGCTCCCAATGAATGGGCCGGATTGGCCTCCTGCTTTCTTGTATTGTTGCATAAACCTCTGGCAAACAGATGTCTTGGTTGGGGCGAAGTAGTTGGTGTGTGTGAGCGCACCCTCAAATTACCCCAGTCTTTGAATTATAAAGACAGGTGAGATTAATCTGTCAACTGGTGGGGAGTCTAGCTGACGGCTCTGATGGTGTCTGTGTTGGGCAGATGGCAGCGGCCTCTTCAATTATGTGGATTTTATAAACCCAATAACAGTCCTACTTGTTTCATTTGACTGACACTTACTTACTCGGTAAGATATTCATGTTGCACACTCTTAACGAAGACTGCACGCCTTGCAATCTTTTTCTGTAGACTTTTATAGGCTCATAGACTTTTAAAATAGGTTTAAATGAAAGTAACAAATAGGATACCATTATGATTATGATATGAATGGGTCATTGGGGGTTCATTGCCCCAGAGACCATGGGTGTGGTTTCTTGTTAAATGGAACAAACACGTTAACTGCTTTCTTTCATGTCCACCTCCTACATGGGCCAGCTCATTGTAATGAGCACATGTATTAAGCAGCACAGGAACAGGCACACTCATTTAGAGGTTTCAAGTCTCCCATCCGAAATGACCAACCTCAGTATCGTTTGTGCTTCCAATTACCTGATGGTGGTGTTTTTGCTCATTAGTTCAGTCACAGTTATAGGGGAATATTATGGGGTGTTTCTGCTTCTGTCACTTAGGGTTAAGATAAATGGACAGACACCCTAAAAAGGAAACCAAAGGGTGGAGGCCCTGCTGTATATTACATATGGATGTTGAATCATTTTCATGACCAGGCTGCACTCAGTAAGATCATAAGTCACACGCAGTTTGGTTTTGAGCAATCATTTACTAAAACAATATTTACCTATCCATGCTTTATTAGATGTTTATAACTTCATTTAGAGTTGGCTATTGTTCTGCATTGTATCGATGAATGTGTTTATTTTAGGATTATCTAAGGAAGGAAGCCTGAGTTAAGGGAGGGAAATGTTTAATTTGGTCTGAATTTTATCTGCTTATTATTAAATGAAACAGGCGGGCCTCAGTCTGGGGGGAAATCCTCCCTCCAGGCTCTTAAAAGAACAATGGGATGGTTGTCATGTCATTATAGAAGAGTTCTGTTAGCATTGTCACCCCTGTCTAAACATGGCCAGCCAAGGTGTTTTATCACATTTAACACCTTTAAGAGAAGCTATCTACCACTATCTCTAAAGTAATGTAAATGTATGGCATGCTTAAACAATTGGGAAGTGAGCGTCCTACAGGAACATATTTCTCAATATTTCAGGATTGGTATCATGTGAAATCCACTCTTCCAGGTATACTAATGATAGTATTTGAAATAAAAGTGCGTCTTTGATAAATCAATTAGATTGTAATATGCGTATTCACATGCACTAAATATTGTGACTATGAGTTGAATAGTCAAATTCATGTATGTTCTCTTTACCGTCAAGGATGAGTTTCTGAAAAGCTTAGTCTTTTTTGTAACAAGAGAGTTAATCGACTGGTTGTAAGGTGGGATGGGGAACATAATGAGTGGGCACTGCCATGGTCCAGACATATACGACTTCAAGTCATCTCAATTTGACAACATGAAAGCTGTAATTTGAAGAAGACATTTGTTAAAACCATGTCATCAAGTATACTCACACACAGTAATGTGAAATTGAACTAACACCATTCGAAATCCTGTTCGACCCAGAAACTTCCCAGGGCACAGTGCCTGTTGACCTTGGACAGGAGCAGTGCCTGGATCACTGGAAGTCTGCTGTCTGCTTTTTCCCCAGCTCTCATTCAAATCCATATCTTTATCCTGCAGTCCCAGACTGTATCAACGTCTCCTTTAACACCACTCCACACTTGGCTGGGATTTTCCTATTGGTTTCCAGAGGCAACAGCATGATACGGTCCTTGCACAAAATCCCACTGTTGAAACAACAGCTACCAAAACATTCAAAGTTTACACTACTTTTAGCCAAGTTCGTTTTATTGTTACACTGTAGGAGAAGCTGAGCCAGTGTCGTTTGGACCTGACTTCTCCTAGCGCGCCTTACGGTTTAATTTAGGAACATGCTGAGACAGCCCAATGACTCTATACATAATCAAATCAAGAACCAATGTACGTCGGTGAAACAAAGTCTTTAAATAATGCGGGTCAGTGTTGATAACTTGTGTAGCTAAGGTTGTAAATACCTACTCTAGGTTGAACTACAGTATGCTGCATTTGGCATTGTCCAACAAAGGGCCTGAAATGTAACCTCTGCTTCCCTGGGATTCTTCATCTTCAACCTCTCCTCCATGACCCAGAGGAGATAATCCTGTGGTCTGCGAGTGCCCGGCTCCTTGATCCTTTGTCATTGGGTGACAGGGGGAGTCTAAATCCAAGGATTTAAACCAGTGAATGGAGCTTGGAACAGCCAATCAGAGACAAAGCATTTCATGCAGACAAAGTGGGCACCTGATCCCGTCTCACATGCTGAACCCAAATAATTGGCTGCAGGAATGTTCACGTTTTCTTGCCTGAGGTTGGCTGTTAAGAGCTGATGCAGACTTTTTGGCTTGGAGTTTAATTTTGCCATGATCCTTCAATCGGGGAAAAGAAATCACTTCCTTTGCAAAACACGGTCTCAAACCTGGAAAGTTCCTTGTTCGCTTAAGCTGAGGTCACACTGTTAGTGTGGGTGGATTTGCTTCATGACCTGTGAGCTCCTTGGCATCAACAATGTTAACTTGCACTAATACTGTAACTAATGGGGGGGAAAGAATGGAAAGATTTATTTTTGGATGTGCATGATATCAAGAGGGAGTATAATCTCCTCTTCAAAAGCAGAATCCATGTCTTATAAGAGCCTTTTTAGATATGTGCTTTTTATCTCATATAGTTACAGTACCAGCTCTGAGGAACAGCTTTTAGTGTTACAATACTGACCTATTTCAAAACTCCTGCATTAGAGTGTTTGTTCACTGGGTGAGAGTGTGTTAAAGTGCGGCGCTACGGTTGGCTGCGTCTGCCACTTCTCACCAGAACCCTAATTCTGAACCCTGTCCTTCTTCGGTGTTTATAGAGTTTCAGCCAGTGGTGACCCCATGGTGAGGTGTGAGGAGACGAGGAGCAGTGTGTTGACTGCGTCCTGTATTATGCACTGATTACGCTAAATCTGGAAATGTTTTCAAGGAGCAGGCTGCAGTGAGGTTTTAATAAAAGCATCTTTGAATATGTAACTGAATTCAGGCACCTGTAAAGACAGCCATATAGACACACACACTGGCATGTTGTGTCAGGTTGAATAGAGTACAACTGTCTATGCTTCAGGTTTTCTTTGTATTTTTTCCGTTTTTTCTTTGGAATGAAGTTTGACATTACCAACTTAGGAGAAAGCGAACATATTCTCAAGTTTTTAACCTGTCCAGTTTGATTGTGGATTATGAGATTTGCCGTGCACAGATATACCCATTGTACTGTTTTTGTTAGAAATACAGAAGTATGGATGAAACAACCTGGATCCTGTAACAATCAAAATACCTCTGAAAATACTGTCTTAGTACTGTCACTCGTCTTTTAGGCCATGCCTTTTGTAGTTCAGAAAAGCTTAGTTAAAGAAAAACAAACCACTCCTACTATTCTTAAAAGGTACTTGAACTGCTGCGGAGGGCTGTAAGGGCCCCCTGGGCTCTTTAACCCCTGAGTTGCCTCCCATTCTTGCCCAAGGGGCTCTGAAGTTGGGTGTAATAACACCTGCAGCTACACAGCCTCAGAGGTATTTTTATCTCCCCCAAGAATTCCACCTCAGTCCTCCCCGTAGCTGTCCTGGCGTGTGACTGGGAGAAGGTCAGCAGGGCTGGGCACTGTCAGGGTTTTAAAAGTTCACCTGCACTACTACCTTTCATTCTTCCTGAATGGACCCTTGGAATCAGGCCCCGGACAGATTTTTTCAAGATTTGTGTGTGTTCATTTGGATAAGCATAGATAGCCTTCTGTTATTAAGTCTGAAAAGTTTTGACATATTTCAGGGAAATTGAGCGTACTTCAGATCAATACATCATTTGTATTTCAGGCAAAGTTAAGGTTATGTTAAATAACATGTAACTATATAGCAATGCTTAAATAAACATAATTGTAATTACATAGGAACTGGGGTTAAAGACTTTATTATGGTTTAGTGGGACAAGTTATTGTCTGGGGTAGATGGGGGTTTCCAGGGGTAAGTAAATGTTTTTTTATCTTGTTTTTGTAACACAACCTTCAACTGCCCCTTTACAATATCCACTCACCTCTTACTCCTCACCCCCATACTGTTATACACTTTTGTAGTATCCTCCTCCGCTAAGACTTAATACTCTTTAATTGCAGAGCAACTCCTATGTACCTACAATGTTGTTCCAAACCAGTCCCTTAGCAATCTCTTGTGTTGACCCTCAGGAACTCTTGGTGTTTCTTACTTAAGATAGCATGACTATTTAAAGACCTTACTACGGTTTCCAATTGAAAGAGATGGAGGTGGCTCTGACCTGTGAAATCTCTATAATTCGATTACAGGGCTGAAATTTGAGTACTTAACAGCAGGACTACAAATCACAAGTGAAAGGAAATAATCAAATGACACCTTCGGCATGTGGTGACCCTATGTAGGCCCTTTGCCAAAGAGGTGCCTATCACCAACACTGAACCAACACAGAAGTCTCAGATGACAACAGTGGGGCGCCTCTGAACTCGACCACCAAACTGTATGACTGACTATAGTCCCTTATGACTGCTAATTCATGTGCTAAATGTGGGTGGGTATAGTTATTTGAGGCCATTTTTCTTTAATTGAACTAGACCTAATCCTTGCTAGTTATTGATGATTGAGGCCCAGACTCTCTTAAACCTCTCAGGTGTTTGTAATAAAAGATGACCTTACCCCCATGTCATGGTTATTTGGTGTGTGTGAAGTCTGGCCAGGTCTCATTTCCCTCCCCAGTCATCTTGTCTCCCTCCTTCCAGTTAAGTCTTTCCCATGGTGTGCAGGGTAAAGAAAACAGCTGTCAGGTAATTTCCATTGTGGAGGGAGGTACAGAACTTTGAAAAGTGGATTCAGCTTAATCCCTTGGTACCTCACTTTGATGATACTGTCCACATATTATAGACCATAGGCCCTGTGTCACTTTATAACTTTGTTACATTGAAACATCTGGTCAATAACTTATTTGGTTAACCTGGTCATATGTTATACTACAAAGTCTTGGAGTATGAAATTGACAGTGACAGCTGTCCTTACGACAATAAAAAGATACAGTCTTTAGATTTGACTTTATTTATTCTGCCCTTAAATGAACTTGGCACAGTGTAAGTGAAGTGCAGATGGCAGGCCTACAAAGGCTGCATCTTTGTTAGCAGGAGGTTTTGTTGGGCTGTTCCATGCTGAAAGAAAACATCTCAGGTTACCAAACAAAGAGCTTTATCTAGTGGTGGGAGATGCTCGGCATATTGAAGCTGTTTGGCGTTCCAAAAACGTCACCATGGTCCCCGGCCAAATCCCAGTTAATTATGAGATTGCCTTCCCAACTAGCATGACCTTGGGAATTTGTCGAAAGTTGCTTCAAAGCACATAATGACCATGGCTCGGAGGCCTGTCCTCTGGAAGGCGTTCACACTTGCTGTTTTCGAGAGTCGTGATCTCATAGTTTTAGGCAGATAGTGCCCCTGCTCTTCGAAACAACACTGCTGCTTATTTTCCCACTGATGTCATAGGCTTGTCTTTTCCCTCTTCCTCCTTTTTTATGCCTTCTGCAGAGTGGAATGTGACATTAATCCAGCATAATACGGAGGGGGATGTCAGTTAGCTGTGCTTTATCTTGCCTGTTGGTGGGACTGACATTGTGGGCTGGGGCCAACGAAACAGGTGGTGTCAGATTAGCTGGTCCTGAGGCGAGAATGAGAGTCAGGGTGGAGGTTAAAGGTAACTTTGCTGCTGCCTGGTCCGCTGTGGGAAACCAGAGCTTTGTCAGAGGCATCCGATAGCTGCAGGAGCTTCCCTCCTAACTCCTGGCCTCTTTAGTCTCAGCTGTACAACTCCTGTCACTCTGTCAGTGTCCTACTGGGATGTTACTGAACTTAGCGTAATTCAGTCAGCATTAAAACAAATAAGCCATAATGTTATTATGGTTTTGACTATGAATGTCAGTTGTTAGTTATGCATTTGAAGGACTTTCAATGGTTCTGCCTTTGCTGTAAAAGGATGTCTAACCCTGGAATTTATTTTTGATAACTTAGATCCGATCACCCGTCACTGTCAGCCTCTCACACGAGGTGTTCCTGTACCTCACAGCCTCAGGTCTTGTACATTAATCCCGGCAGGCAGGCAGAGTTATCCAGGGGAAGGGGGCTTCCATACTAGTATGACTCCATACTGCGGTCCGGGGGCCCTGTCTGTTATAAATACACATGCGTGGCTCTTCCACTGCGAGCTGCCACCAGTCTCAGCACCTTGCTGCTCAGCTGTCGTCTGGGGGAACTGGAGCTGCTTGCAGTCTTCTCCTCAGGGCAGGTCACTCTCCCAAGTCGCAACTGGAATCACCGGAAACAGAGGGCAATTTATAGCAGTATAAAACGCTTCAGCATGTTTGTTTATTTGATGCATCTCTGCGCGACTGAATGTGAGGCCCTTATTTAAATGTTTGGTTTTGTGTTTTGTTGTTGGTCAGGTAGAGTGAATTGGTTATGACCTGTCTTCTCTTTTGCCTACCTTGTGGAAATAAGACTGCTGTAGTTATATTGGCCACAGACAAGAGTCTTGTTAAAACCGAAGGCTTCCTTCCAGACTGCGACAGAGGACTGATGTGTGTGTCTTCTGATTGCTTGTTTTGACAGTGTACATGTGTAAACAAGAGTGTGTGTGTGTGTTGGTGGGGGGTGGCAGCATGGGGTAGATGTACCAGGCAGACCTAGGTGGTCCATGCAGAGGGAGGGGGAGGTCTGAGGGGGAGTCCTACTGTGGTGTTGGTTGCAGGGAGTGGAGTTGTTGAGGTGTGAGAGAGAACCGTTTAAGTGTTGAAACCTATCAAACTTTTCAAAAGTCTTAAGGTATGGATAGGTAGAGTTCTTTGCATTGTTTACATTTGCCACTGACATTCTTCAAGCCACCTTGTGTTGAATGGCCTCCTCCTTTGATTTAGATATTTTATTTTGGGTGGTGTCAGCCAGGGGTGTTTAGTTTCACAACCTTATATTCAGCAGAGCTCACCGCTGTCTGGGCCCCCTGTCGCCAGGCTTGCTAACCTTTGACTGCAAATAGTCCCCTGTGACTTCCTCACACTAGCAAGGCAGAATATACGATAGTGACATTTACTATTAACATGAAAAAAAGCTACTTGTCTTACAACTTACCACTAATTTGGATTCACAACCAATATTGCTGCAAAAGCTCAAATGTTTATTTCACAAAGGTTTCTTGGGATTAAGATCAAAATGACTGAAAAGTTGCAGTACAATTACTAACCTACATATGCTGATTAATGTCATGTGTAGGGTACCTCTTGCATTGTCTGTTTTCTGTATGGTCGAAGGAGCTGGTGGATGTGTCTGAGACTACAGACGTGTGTGTACATGTTCACATGTCATCCCTCCTATCAGTTAGTTCCACTGTTCCTTTTGTCTCTGGGGAAAGGAGAAAAGCTCACCAAAGACAACCTACATTTTTTTCTTTCTTCGTAATCACGCCCTCTCTCTAATTGTGGGTTTTGGACATCTCCTTTCTCTCCTCACCTAGCTGCCCCACATGCAAGTCCACACAAGTTAGACGTTTCTTTTGACATGCTTTGCTAAGCAAGAAGCGTGGTGTAAAAGGAGAGGAGTGTTTGAGGAGGGTGTGCTGTACTAGTCTGTGTAAAGCTATGCTAGTCTGTGTGGGTCTGGTCTGGGCTTTGGACTGTGGGTATTGTACTGTGCTAGGCTTGATTGTGCTGAGTTGTGTAAGTTTGTCTTGTGCAGAGTTAAGTTGAGTTAGATTTGTCTGTACTGTACTGGTCCGTGTTATGTTGTGTTAGGATGTACTGGGCTGTGTTAGGAAGCACTGGGCTGTGTTAGGATGTACTGGGCTGTGTTAGGGTGTGCTAGGATGTACTATGTTGTGCTGGGCTCAGCAGGCTTTTCTCTGTGAGGTCGGAGGCACTGCCTGGTGGAGAGGTACCGGCCTGCCTCAGAGGGAAGGAGCCGGAAAGAGGGAAGGGGAGATGCTGTGAAGAGAAAGAAGACAGAGGATGTCTGGCTTGCCATGCGAGAAAACAACAGTGATTGAATTCACTTCTCATCTCAGTCAGAGCTTGTGGATATGAAAATGCTGCATATCAATGCAAAATGTAACCAGCAGACCAGCGTATTAAACAGTGGCCCTGGAAAGCTAATAGCGTGCTTCCTTTTTTCACATTTTGAAAAGCTGTTCTCTGGGCATATATTGCCCCTTTCCATAGCATTGGCTCATTTAACTCCTTCAAACACATTGTTTGAAGTACGTTTGTCAGACGGAGAGTGAGATGAGTTTGCGTTCCAGAGCCTTCCTTCTTGCTCTCGCAATTGCTCGTTAAGGAGATTTAATGTGAAGCACATTGTGGACTTCAGCCCTGTGGCTGGACGTGGCTGGACGTGGCTGCACCACCTTGCACATGCAGTTCACGTGGACGGGGCTCCGGCAGGAAGCACAACGGCTGTGGGACTGTGGAATGCCTGTGGGAGTCTGGACTTATTGTAAAATGCCTGGCATGATCCACATGTGGGAGGGAGAGAATGGCTGACCTGGGGGGGTGGTGGGGGGGTGGGGGCGGGGGGGGGGGGGGGGGGGGGGGGGGGCAGAGTAGACGTGGGGAGGATGCGGTCAGAGGGGCCAGGCTCTCGCTCCTCACTCTTTCCCTCAACCCCCTCGAGTTCTTTCCGCGGTTCCAAAATGGAACGTTTTGGGGTTCAGGGTGTCCTGTGAGTCCCGGAGTCTGTGTTGCTGTTGAGTGACGAGTGCATGCTTGCTTCCTTCGGACCCGTCACCCAGGATTAAACTGTGTAAACGGCAGGCAGGGAACCACTGTGAGCAGGAGGGCCTCACTCATCACACTCTTTATCCAACAGGGGCTCAAATGAAGGTTTAGTGTCAGAAGTGGCAGTTTGTCAATTCCCCCACCACTTCGTTCAAGGGGTTAAACAAACACAGGAAAGTCACATGCACGTGCGCACACACGCCGGCGCTAATCCGGTACTGTTGTCATCCCATTTATTTCAAACTCAGGACGACGTCTCTGTCTCCTACAGATGATGTGTGACAATTAGGTGTGGAAAAATAGGCATTCTCTTCTTTTTTCAATTTTTAACATCTGTCATCACCTAGACATACGATATATCCCCTCAAGCTGTCGCAAAGAGGTTGGTGCTGTTGGGTTGTTCTGTTGTAAGTGAGAGTGTGTGTGTGTGTGTGTATGATTATCTATTTTAATTGAGCTGGGATAAAGCAGGCCTGCTTACACTCCAAGTTGTGCCCCACAGATAGGAGTGCGGCAGGGGTCAGGGAGTCTCTAGTGCCTGGTACTGCCGGGTGGTTGGTGGTTCTGAAGGCTATTGGCAGGGAAGAGTATGTGCCAAGCTTGTATCCACTTAATGCTCTACAGTTTACATTCCGGTGCCTTTTAGAACTATGTGCAGCCTAAAGACTAAGGAGATATTGTTCACATAAAGACTGTGAGAGGGAAAAAGTTGGGCCCTGCGTTTGTGCGCGCTATCACGCCCTCTCCACCATCTGGACACATCAAAGATGGGCTCACTCAGGAGAGCGTTCAACTGAAACAGTTTGTTGAGGAATTATTTACATGAAAAAGATGTCCTGCAAGATATTGGATGTAGTAGAGTGTGTATTTTCAGTGAGATGTTCGCCGGGTCTTGAAGACGTTCTCACAGATTGTCAGGCAGCTGCATGGCCGGGCTTATTGGGGGGGTGGGTGGAATGAATCCTTGAGAAAGTCTTCTCACGGTTTCCTGACAGACCCCGGCTGTCACTGTGGGACGGAATGGGAATATCAGAGTGCTTTGTTTAAGTGTGTGTGTGTTTGTGTGTGTGTCTATGATCTCTCTCATGGGCACACATCTGTGTGGATGGGGGGGGGGGGGCTGTGATGACGGCAGCAGACATGGAGGACAGCTGATGGTTGTGTCAGACTGTCCTCTCCAGGGACTGTGGCTGGGTGGGGTCAGCCTTTCCTCTTCCTTCAGGCCCTGCTTCTCATTGGTTACCCACGGAGGATAGCGTTGGAATCTCTCCTTGACCCAGGAAAAACAGCAGCTGGATAAACTTGAAGGATGTCCTGCAGCTTTTGTGTGGTTTCACCTGTTGGATAATACCCTTGGAATACAGTAATCTGCTGTCCTTTTTTGTCTAATTTCCTCTTAACATTCTAGGGTTAGGTAAACAAGGCATTGTGAGCAAATTGATTCAAAACTGGGTTTCCACCAGGGTAGAATGCATTTTGGCGTGGGGGCGAGCAAGTCCCTAGGGCGTTGAGGGAGCAGTAAGGAATTGCCGAGAACTCAATGTCAGGCAAGGCATAGCTGAAATAGTGGACATGGCCCAACTTCCAGATCGACATACAAAGGTCACTTTAGCTATTATCCGCACTACTGAAAAAAGATCTTATCTGGTCAATAACTGTCTCCTAGATTGCGACCTCAGGCTCGTCGTGGTCTGATGAAGAACCTTTCATTAGAACGTTTTATAGACATGTTTCTCATCATGGGCATCTCAAGCCTGTGGGCTCTATGGGTAATGTTTTTGCCAGGATGGCAAAGTTGTGTCCAGAGAAGAGGACCCCATCCCAAGGGAGTGGGAAGCAGGAGATGATCACACCAACAGTTGGCTGGTTGACTCCAGTCAAAACAATTTGGCAAGTCAGCGTTTTCCTTTTGAAAAAGGCCCGGGATTGTTGATCTAGTGGTGTTCAGTCAGGGGAGAGAGGATTTGGGGGAGAGATCAAGTTATTTATTAGTTGGAGCCATTTAAATGGGATTCTCTGCCATGATGGAGTCCGGTGGAAATGGGAACTGGCATGCCATGCCCGACTGGAAATGCCATGGTTGGCATGCTACCAGGGAAAAATGCAGACAAAAAGCTGTAGTTTGGGCAGGGAGTAGAGGAGGACCAGACAGAGGTTAGCCCCTAGGGGGGGGGGGGGGGTAGGTATTCTAACACAGATGGGAGTAGAGTATGTGGGAGGAGGGATGAGTGCTTTGGGTGGTACCGCAGACGTTATCAAGATGATCAGATATCAGACCAGGTGGCAATGCTCTTCTGTCTTGCGTGAGATTATTTAATGCACGGGTTAACACTGTTCTTCCTCCTAGATGAGAGGCTGCAGTCCCCTATCATGTGATGGGAAGGGTGGTTAGGGATTATCCACCAAAAATCATTTTACAGGACTCTCTAACCGGGTTATTGATGTGAGAAGAGCAATAATCCCGCCCACCCCCCCGCACACACACAATCCATTTGGCCTGTGTCATATAAGATTGTCAGGTGCAGTAAGGAAAAGAAGAAAAAAAAGAAAATGACGTAAAAAGGAGTGTGTTCCCATCTCTTCCCCTACCTGGTCAAGTAAAGAATGTAACAGATTGCCTGGGGCCCGTACATACTGCAGTTACTCTGCTCCTCTCTTCATTTAACGTGAGGATTGACATGATCACCGCCGGATTTTTTGACACAAGCCCTTTGTGTGGCTGCTGTGCGGATGTTTTTATTATCTCAGGAGGTGACCTAATCTTTCCATGATAAAGTGTTTGTTTATCCCTCTGCAAGGAGCTGGACTGTAATTGTGGTATTCTGTCGACTGTGTTTGCCTGGAGGGACGGGGGTTTGAGCATACTTATACAGATTTGTGTCATCTTAACGTTCTGGTGTTAACCGCAAATGCACACTGCATTGTCTTCACATACTTGCTATGGCTGAGTGTGCAGGAATGCATCAAGGTCATGTTGTTCTATGACGTGAGCGATATTTCATTCACTTTGTAAAATAATATGAACATACTTAGAACACGTGCATGCATGATTTATTGTAAAATGACCTAAATCTGTAACCTCCATCTGTTGCACCCTCTCATTTTATAATTGGTCATGGTGGTGTTTTAAACAAGCTCAGACATATGCACTTCTGCCTGGTGACAGGCTGCATAGATAATTCATGTCCAAGTAAACAAATCACAATGCCCCATTTCCTGTGTGAAGCAGGGGCCAGTTTCAGGTTGTGTTTTGCTTTGCTCTTTGGGGCCCCATTGGACTAGGTGTAGCCTTGCTTAGAAGAGAAGTCAACACCTATAAATCTTGCTGTGCATGTGTTGTTTGCAGGTGGCCCAGGGCTCCAAGGTATGGGGGGAGGTGCCTCTTCCTGAGGACCTGGAGGCAGAGAAGACAGTCCAGAGGTCAAAGCGCTTCCTGGACGATGATGAGGACTTTGCTGCCGACGAAGCTTCTGGAGGTAGGAAGGACAATCTTGATAGAGGCACAATAGAAATGTCCTTCAGACGCTAAGACAGTTATTCAAAGCAGTACAAAGGGCTGGTCTATAGATATCTGTATCTATACATGGCGCCCCTGAACAGCGCCCCACATTAGGTATGTGAAAAATGTAAACATTGCTCAAGGGTGTGACTGGTGCCAAACAAAAGGTTTTACCTATTCTTTCCACAATCAGCACACAACGAATCCATAGGTTCCCATGTCACTGAACCCATTCACCTCTCTGTGCAAATGAGTGATGAGTGAATCAGTGAGGCTTGCGCCAGGCAACAGACTGACCACACCTCTGCATGTCTGCTGTTCTTAGATCTGCCCAGTGGAGAGGAGGATGGAAGCACGCCATGGCCGACGCTGGTCTCAGATACGACGGGTAAGACCAAAGACAGTCCCTGTCTAGCACATTACCTGCCTGGCCTTGTTTCAGCCGCGACCTGTAAATGGACCGATTCAAATATGATATTTAAGCTATTTATAGAAATAAGACACGTTAAACCCCCTCAGCTCTGTATTCTGCCAAACCACTTTAATTGGATTTCATTGCTTGCCTGTTGAGACCACTTTATGAGGGCACCATTTTGTTGATCTGAAGGAGAGATCACTCAAGTCTCTCTGAGGCACTCTTTATCTTCCGCAACTTTGATCCTGACTTCCAGTGTGTGTGAGTATATGAATGTAGACTGGGTTAGATGTCTGTCTGACTTTGAATGATGTCGCCCTCACATCCTGCCTCCCCTCTCGTCCCAGTGGTGAAGCTGGTCATAACACAGCCTCTCAGATTTGTCTGCTAGATGTAAACATCATCTTTCTTCCTTTCATTCAGTGGTAGAGGTGAAAACACAATATCACGCATGAAATAGAAGATAAACAATAAAAGCTGCAGCAGACATGGCAAAAAAACCTTAGTTTTGCATTCCATTCCCCAATATCCTGTCCCTCTGATTTTATGCCAGCCTCTTCGAGATGTTGTACATGCAATTTCTTTTAGATACAAAAGATACATCTTTACTGGGTTAATACATAAGGAAACCATGCTATCTGTGAAATATGTGCCACAACCTTTTATAGAAGAGGTGAGAATGTCTTGCTAAGCTTTGAGTGGTGTGACTGAGCCGGTCTTCTATGTGTTAGTCATGCCACTATACCTGGCCCTGAACCTCTCTCCTGTTATAGCTTGTTCCTCCACCCTTTAGAGAGCTCCCTCTTCAGCCATGGACGGCTGGATATGGGAGCTCTTTGTTTTGTGCTTGTGTATGCTCCTGAACCAAGCCATTAAGGGCTGTTTCCAACCAGGCATCCAAACGATCAGAAGCATCTTTGTTTTCAACTCGACTACGATCAGATCATCTAGAAATTATGTCAAGATATCACCGGGGCTGAGGCAAGACACTTGCTGTAGTTTGGAGCTGTGTGAATGTTTCCGTGTATCTGATTGCTAAGGTCATTCCAGTGGCTTCTAGAGGGCACATTTGATGCTCGTGGCACATGGATTCAGAGATGAGCACGGTGTTCTCATGTTCCTTCCGGATTCAGGCGATCCAGAAAACATCCCCATGTAAACCTTCTTATCCACACCACTGACCAATCCATAGCCTAGGTCAGTGGTAACTACTAGGTCTCAACAAACGGTTTCATCTGTCGGAAGATTAGTCCGTTGAGTCGTTGCCTCCTGGTTTGTCCTGGGTTCCAGAGGAGTGCAGACTAGCAGGCGAGTGTAGCTCATTACATCATTGGGGAATAATTGTTTTTGTAGCAACATTGCAGGCTGACATCAGAGCTGGACCACGGGCATAGCATGTGCTCTTCCTACAGAAATAGCCCAGCTGAGGCCTGGGTGGATATGTACAGCTACCGTCTTTACTAAAGGACGTTGGGATTGAATGCTGCAAATAACCATGACTAAACAGGTGTTTAACCCAAGTTAACTTTACTGCACAAGAACAACGCTATGAAATCAAATGAGGCCATGAGAGTACTGTGATTTCCAGATAATGCTATGGTGCTGTTTTTAAACCTCCAACAACAATGTAGAACACTCTACATGGGGCTAGTCTTATGTTTGGAGGACTCTCAGCAGGAGCCAAGTCCTGCTGAGAGGTTTGGATCATCCAGGTTCAACAACCTGAAGGTCAGCACAGATTTGAAAGAGACACTGCATCCAGTGTTCCTCATGCCCAGTTACAAAATAATCTACAAATTGCAACAACATTTTCTTGAATTGGCTAAAATAGCGTTCTAATATAACCATTACAAGTTGATTCATCCATGATTACAAAGTCAACTTTGTGATTAAATGTCCATTTGTCTAGTATACAGCAAATGTAATCTGTTCAAGTTTGAAGCCGTATGCTTGACACTTGCTGGGGTGGAGTGGACTAAGATTCCCACCTCCATATTTAGATTTCCCAAACTGCTTGGGAAGGAACCCTGGTTTCCTGACTTGGAGGAGACTGAACATTGCTGAGGTTGTCCGTCTTTAGGGTTTCCCAGACGGGCTTTCTCGCCTTCCTTCCCTGCAAATCCCCCTTGGATGAAAGTAGGAACCACTGCTGCACTATGACTCATATCCTGTTGTGATGCTACGTGCTGTAGGTTAAAGATTTCAGCTGGTCCATGGGACTGACATTTGAAGCTGTGAAAAACATTAGGCGTTGATGAGTCGTAAATGTTTTCGAAGGGGAGTCTATTTTCATCCTCTCTTGTCCATTGTTTGAAGGGCCATGCAATCACAGGCTGTAATCTTCCTTGCAGAGTGGTAGGCTGTGTCCAACAGGACCCTCCCATGTCCCCTTCACCTCCTCTCTTGACCTCCAAGATCTGTGTGGGAGACATCTTCCAGCCGGCCTCTCATCTCTCAGAATTCCCCCTATTTCATAGGCCCCTTTGCAGACATTCCCAGAACACCATGGGTATTGGACACTTTGTTTAGAAACCACAGAAACAAAGGTTATCATGTCCTGCTCGTTCTGGTAATGTGGTCTCTGAGGAACTGGGGTCAAGTCTGGTTCCTTTTCTCAGTACTAATTTAGGATTTTAGGCTTGAGAATTAATGTCTACAGATACATTGTTCCTTAGTTGAAGGCTTTTTATTGAAGATCATTTTGACCTAAATTGGTTGAAATTTGATCATATCTGGGTTGGAATTAAATTTGACAATTCAACTATCTGTCTTAGAATAAACACATCTGTTTGATTTAGAAAATCACCATAGCCAGACATTTTTGTTACTCTGCTTCATTAATCATATCAATGTAATGTCATTTTCAGACAAAAAAAGCAGTTTAGACGCTGATCTTCCTCCTGAGGATTGCTAGCGCTGTTTAGTCTTTGTGCAGTTTGTTTAAACACCAGGGTCATCGTTGTTTAGGATGAAAAGAACTGCTTGTGTTAACCTCATCTCTATCTTTCATTAAACATAACTCCTATTTTCATACTCTTATCAGTGTCTGACTTGAAAAGTACAAGGCTGTTACAAACCCATAGCATGTGCATGCTATAACTGCCCTGGATCAGGTGAATTATTTGGGGTCTCTATTGCAATGAACAATTCCAATTCTGGATCTTCCACCAGCCTGTCAGAACAGATGTTGAAACAGATGCTGATGATACATCAGTGTAATAGACCCTCTCTAAGGGAGTTGTGGGGCAGTTTGGTGGAGGGGGTGTGTTTGTGGGGCGTGTTGGGGGTGGTTTGGAGCAGGTTTG
Organism: Osmerus mordax; assembly: GCF_038355195.1. Lineage (NCBI taxonomy): Eukaryota > Metazoa > Chordata > Actinopteri > Osmeriformes > Osmeridae > Osmerus > Osmerus mordax. The sequence goes on from NC_090056.1 coordinate 8,715,096, forward strand.
GAGGGGTAATAGCCAGGCCACCCAGGACTGCTGCCTTTCTCCTAGGTAAGACAGTTGGTGGGATCTGTGTGTCAGTGTTAGTGGGTGTCAGTCAGAAGACTCTTAGATAGTTCCACTGGGGCAAAGGGACAAGTTGCAACAGCTGCAGTTATTTTGGTTTGCCTCTGTTGTTGTTGTACGCCAGTCTTCTCAGAGGTGGTCGTACATTGAGACGTCAGCGTCACTGACGGGTTGGGGGGTATAGTTTAGGGTAACGACGGGGTAGAAGACAGTGTATGATGAAGGAAGGGAGGAGAGGGAGGTTATGAGATGAGTAAAAATACCTCAGAGAACGACATAAGGAGAAAACAAACATTTTTATTAAGGAAAGGACATGGGTCCAGGTAAGGTTAAACAGAATATAGTTCACAGGCCACTCTACAAAATTGAAGACCATGGTTCATGGTCTTCCTCATTGATTTCAGCTGTTCTCCCTGGCTCCATGTTGTTACTCTCTGTTATGCCAATAACAAAGTCGTTGCCTTGGAGAACTTAATTATCCCCCTTCTCGTCAGGCAAAAGAGCCTAGTCACACTAAACAGAGAAAGCTAATGTTTCAAAGGACTCTTTTCATTTGGCATGGTCCAAAAACAGGGTTCGATGACTAAATGCTCAAGTTGATCTGTTAGTCAGCAAGAATGAGTAGGTCGACATGCTAACGTGTAAATTCATATGTATTGTTCACTTTTGCACGTGTATACTATACTCTATTGTCCCACACCGGATCAGAGCTTGTTTTGATTGTGTCTATAGGGCTTCCTATAGCACACTTGGGAGGGTGCATTAAGATACTAATCTCTCTCATGACGTTTCAAAAGTTAACAGCTTGATTTTCTGAAAGAATAGACTCCCAAAATGATAGTCATAACTTGTTGGACGTCACAGTAAGAGGACAGTTGCCGTGGTCAGCTTCTGTCCCTCTGAATCATTGGGACCGTAAATACTTTGTCCCTGTCCATGGCCTGTGAACTGCAATGACCTCAAACTAAAGCTTTTTTCTCTCTCTTTAATGGCAGTTTGATGCTGACAAGGATCACAACATCCCCGAAGCCTTTGAAGCTGCGGATGCTTCATTAACACTAATTAGGTTGGGTCACCATTCTAGAAGGACACACAGATTGGCCAGGGAGAAGGCCTGTTTTGTGTGTCCCTGTTTTCAGTTTTCTGACCGGAAATGTTCAACTTCAGTGCTACTTTAGGGACCTTTTATTGTTGGGAGGAGCTGCAGTAATCACTTCCGAAGACCCCAAAATGTCAGTTTACTGGCTGTTTAAACACCCATGTAAACAGAGTCTTCTTCCTTGCACCGATGCAGAGAGGGGAGCATGAAGGAGTCTGTACAGACATGTGCTACAGCCACGCTGCAGCGTCAGCTGAGATGGGTCTATGTCTATGTGTGTGCAGCTGGAAAACAGCTGGAGCCTGCAGACTCTTGATTATATAGGAGTTGTTGGATGTTTAGTGTTCTGGCTTGGACTAGCACTGGAGACTGCAGCTTTTCTGTTTGTTCCAACACTGGAGACCGTAAATAGCTTAAATGTAGTAACTCATACAGAGCAGAATAGGCATGGTGCTGTGAAATGTGTGACCTGAAATAGTGTCTTATAAGCTCGTAACCCTACATTTCATGCTCAATACTGTAACCAAGGAAATGGGGGGGGAAAAAATGAGTCATCTGACTAGAGAAACAGACCATTGATTGCTCTGCCAATACAATGCACTTCAGTATATATGCATCTGTGACACATAGTGGAACTCTCATCTTAAGGTTTTCCATTCTTTGGCAAAACAGGAAGCTCCTCCTCCCCAGATGACGCTCCTAAGCCGCTGCTTGTAAAGGGTGGATCTCTCCCAGAAATTCTGTGGAGAGGAGAGAGGTGGAAGTGTGCTGGGTCTGAAGGATATCCTCCTTGCCCCCCTCACATAATGAGATCAATCCTAAGAGATAACTCCTGACTCTTCATCCTCTGTGGCACGTCAGAGCCAGGCAGTGAGACTGTCATGTGTGCCTGTCAGACCCAATTAGTTATCAGATACTGGCCTAGGCACTTTGCAAGTTCCTTGGATGGACGTCATCAGTGTCAAATAACAGATATATGATATTGGTATGTACCTACTGTATATTGCAGTCAATGTTTTTACTGTTTTTTTTTATGGCTGAAGTGGTTTTACTGAACTAGCGGACCTTTTTCTTTCTCCATGGACCTGTTTCTTCTTACGTATTCTTTACCTACTTGTCTTTCTAATCACTTTCTCTTTTCTCTTTCTCCTTCCTGCTTCCTCCTGCTCTCCTGGGTATTTAACTGCTCTGCACCTGCTCTGGCTAACTTATTCCTTCGCCCCAAATGTGTCGCACTTTTCTTGTTTGACCCCCGACCCTTGGCCCCTACATTTATCCTCCTGGCCTCCACACCGCCCCCACATCCTTCCCTGCCCTTGCCCCTACCCCTGCCTCTGCCTCTAGCCATAGCCGACCCGCTGGGACCTCCATATCTGGGGGAGATACAGAGCTCAGACCAGCCAGACTACAGTAAGTCCTCTGCTCCACCCGCTATTCATGCTGGTCATCTTACTCATCCAACACCCTGGCAGACTCTGCAGTCAGGCACTCTGCTCGTTCACTCTGACTCCTTAGACTGCAGCGGGGCGTGAAGTGTTGGAGTTAGTCAGCTTGTCAGGTTTTCCCTTGTGGCCTGCAGGCAGCAGTGTGTTTTTTATGCCAATGGAAAATGATGGGCTTGTTCCATGGTGTAATAGATGTAATTCCTTCCCTCAAGACAACACTAGCATTTCCATCTAATAACGGCTAAACAGAACATGCATTTGCTGTCTTTGCTGTGGATGTTTGTGTGGAATCTGCCCTGAGGAATATCTAGCAACAAATACTATTTATTTCCCATCACACCTTACAAGCTTGTGGTTATTTTCATGTTCTGGGCCTACACAGAGACTGGGAATAACTGTAGGAAAGGATAACAGCCATCACGATCATGGCCATAACAGAATCGAAGTGTTCTGACACATGCTCATGTCACTTTGACATTGACTTTATGTGCTTGCAGAGAACACAAAAGAGGCTCCATTAATATAGGGGCCAGAAGTCTTTCCCAGGGGCTCAACAGTGAGAGGCAGACTGTATTGGCTGGCCACCAGCAGCAGGGTTAAGTAGCAGGGGTCCCGCTCTATAAAAGCCCAAGCTGAGAAAGCGGGCCCCCACACCCTTCAGCCTCTCAGCCTGAGAGGGAGAGAGAGCGGGGTGCCAGGAGGAGAGAGAGGGTCTCATATCGGGAGGCTCCCTGGAGGGATGGGTATGAGTGTTACCTTGTTCTCTCCCTCCCGCTCTCTCTGTCTCTCTCGGTCACCCCTCCGTCTCGCTCTTTCGTTCCCTCTACCACGCCCTCAAGCTGTGCTGATTTGGTGCCAAAGGCGATGGTCTGGGGTTGAAGGTCGAGGCAGAATCGACTGAGCTGTAAAGACCAGGCTGGGTCAGAGCTGCTCTGCCCTAGCCCACTCTCGGCTCTACCCTGCTCTGCTTCCCCCGGCTCAATCAGCTCTTTGTTTCCTGCACAGGCCTCTGTGTGTTCAGAGGGGGCCCGTCTTACAAAGCCACCACAGTTCTGCCGCGTAGCTTTAATAGCTAAATAAGTTTGTGAATTAAGAGTTTGGAATGCTGTGTTTTCCAGGCTTCCATTTTTCTCTCTCCCCACTCTCACAGTTTCATCGCCCTTGGTGGTGCCTGGCGGGGGATTTCCCCTCATGGCAACAGAAGGAGTGAGTGACGTTCAGGAGAATGCAGGTCGGCCCTCGTTAGCAGCGGTCCACAACCCGGCGCAGTAATCAAAGGATCCTGAATAACAGTGTCGGGCCTGCGCCCGCCCTGCCGCGCTGTCAGAGCAGAGAAGCTCAGAGGAGACTAGGTCGCTGGCCGCTGCTCGCCCTCTCGGTGGCAAGCGCCCTCTGAAGTGATTTGATTAGCCACGGGTCAAATGAGGCGCTTTGATGAGCCTCTTTGATCTTGGCTGTCCTCTTCTGCCTGCCTGTTTTTCCGGCAGGGCTGTACGGCACCCCTGCAGAGCCTGACACGGCCTGCAGAGGAACAGACAGCCAGGGTATGCTGGACTCTCCTGTCCTGTCTGGTCCTGTTCTGTACACACCCTGCTCAGGGAGCTGGTTTTACCTGACATTCAGTTTAATCTGCAACAAATGAGGCTTTCCCTCAGCAGAAATGAGTGCATGAGTGTCTTGGAGGCACCAGGGCCTTGGTCCAATCGGGTTGGTAAAGTGGAAACTGCTTGTAAAGGCAGCTGCCCACCAGGCTAAGTATTGCTGCCAATTGTACAGTTTGACCCACCCCCTCATGACCCCTGCAAGTTTCCCAACACAATGAGCACACAGCAGCTTGTGTGCAAAGCACACTGTACTCAGCTTTTAATGAAGCAGGACTCCCAAGGCTGCATGATAAATGCACGCTGTCATCATGCACACGTCTGCTGGTATGTAATTATCGAGGGGAGAGAAAGGGAACATGAAGAAAGGAGTCGAGGGAAATGTGTTTGTGTGTGTACAGTATGTGTGTGTGTGTGTGTGTACTGTGTGTTGCGTGTACAGTATTTATGTGTCCATTGTGTGTGTGTGTGTGTGTGTGTGTGTGTGTGTGTGTTGGTGTGACCCAGAGGCCCCAGGGTATGCCTACATAAAACTCCTCAGGATAGTCATGGCAAGTGGTAACTGACTGCAAGAAAAAGAGCAAATATTGACTTCCTCCCTAAGCCCAGACCCTCGATCTGAGGCTGACAAACCCCTCTCAACAAGGTGTTGGCAGCAGGGTGAGATGGGGCTCCCTCAGGGCCAGGGCTATTTAAAGGCTGCTGCCTAGCTTGGAGTGGCTCACTCTGAAATCTATAGGTCAAGAAATCAAATGACCTGGGATCAATATTATTATTATAACATACATTTGGGATTTGTTTCTGTGAACATGCATATGTTTGTATAACATCCATAACTGCATACTAATACCAACCGATTTCCAGGTCAGGCTATTAAGTCTACAGATGTAGCCTCAGTATGTGTGTATGTGTATGTGGTGTGTGTGCGTATGTGTGTGTGTACAGGGGGATGAGTAAGCAACTTGCATTATATATGTGTGTTAGCAGTGTGTCTGTGGGGCAGCTTGGTAAACTTCAGTTTGAGTTCAGACCTTACCACAAGTGTGATATGGAAATAGACCCTGTCATTTGTATGTGGCTCCAATCTTAACCACAGTAATGCACATTGATTCTCTTTCCCAAACATTCAAACCAAAAGCTTGCTCGAGGGGAATTATTCTCAAAACATTATCCTTAGCTCAATTCATTTTTAACAAGTTGACCACAAAGGAATACAGAAAGTACCTTTCAAATTACAATATCTTTAGCACAGAGACAAATGCATGTTGACATTGTGGTTCTCTGTCATTCTGAAACAGTTCTGCTCAAGTTAACTCTCTCTCTGTATCTTTCTCCCCTCCCCCTCTCTCCATCTCTCTGGGATTCCAGTTTACTACAGAGCTCTGGTGAACTTCACTGACTCCATAGTGTACGGTCCTGAGTTGGATGACATCTACTCAGCAGCCTTCCAGGAGATCTCGGACGCGGTGGTGGACACGGTAGGTTTACCTCAGCGGGGTGTCCTACCTGGACACACACCAGGAAGGTAACCTGCACAGTCTGATGAAACCCGCCTTATCACCCCTCAAATTGACTGACATTCGCTTCAACCAATGAATGCTCAATGACCTGACCTACCTCCCGGCATCCCCTGCTCTCTGTCTGTCCACATCCCTGTCAGCAGTGGTACTGCACTTCACATGGAAGACAGCACTCAAGTGGTCAACACAGTTTATAGTTGAAGTCAGACAGGTAGTGCAGGACAGGAATGAATAACCTGCCGTATGTTTCTACTCGTGCATTTTCCCTACAGTTGGAGTCAGAGTACAACAAGATCAATGGCATCCAGACAGTCAGTGTGGTCCTCATCAAGTAAGCCATATCTCTTAACTTATGTTCTCGTGTTGGCGATGAAGAGTTAGTAACAGTTGCCTTCAGAGTCTTCCCTCTATAACCTGCCCATGTGGTTCCGTGGTGGAAACAGGAAGATGGTGCGTGAGGATGGCGTGGACGTGTTCGTGGAGCTGGACGTGGGCTCCGAACACAACCTCAACCACGGGCAGATCCGCAACGTGCTGTACTCCACCGTCAAGGAGGGCGCCATCGCCTCCTACGTCACCTCCGTCCAGGGCTTCCAATTCAGGCGCCTCGGAGAAGGTAACGGGATGGTCACCTGACCCCTCCTCGCCACTGCTTTCATTGGTCCTTTGCTCATGCTCTGACGGAGGTTTCCAGGGAGGCTAGGGGCTCGACAGGGGAGTCGTGCGGCCGCCTGAAGGGCTGGAATGTGAGAGGGAAGAAGGCCCGGGTGCTGCTCTTAACGTGTCTCTCTGGTTTTTTAGCCCAAGCTCTGCCCCCAGTGGAGCCCTTAGCAGTGCCAGGTTTGTACTGGGCCATGTCATGCCATGCCTGTTGCATGGAGACTTTCAGACTGGCGTAGCTGTCACTGCTGCACCTGTAGAATGCTACTGGTGATGATGACGATGATGACGATGACCTCTATGGACGTGTGTTAGCTGGATCATGCAGTCTGAGGAATGTAAATGCATGGAAGCCTGTTGAGTGGTCGTCGCATTCGGGCACCTGTAGGAATGGAAAGGTCTTTGCATGGCATGTTACACTGCAGTCTGCTCCTATAGCCAGCTTGGGATGTCAGCGCTCTTTTATACATGGCCGCGATGCAAGACTTGGCTTCGGTCAAAGAAATCAACATGTACGCGTCCAACGGTCAGGGTCAAAGTGTCGAGGGATGTCGAAGCAACAATGCTGATAGCATACAATAGGAATCTTCAAAGGAAGGGTGTAACAGTAAGCTGTTCCCAGGATTAGTAACAATACTCCAACACAGTCATCCCAAAACAACCAGGCTCCAGCAGTTTCACATAGTGGCTGTAGCCTTGCATGACCCCTGACCCCCCTCCCCCGCATCTCCCCCAGTGCCCCCCGACCCCCGACCCTGCACGCCGGACGAGCACGCGTGCCGTAGCGGAGAGTGCATCCGTCTGGAGTACCTGTGTGACAACAGACCCGACTGCAGGGACATGAGTGACGAGCTGTATTGCGGTGAGTGGCATGGGGCTGTGGAATGTCCGGCGTCGTCACACAGTAGCCGCGCGACACGCCCGGCTCGGCTCAAGCACGGTGTCGAGCACGTCCTGGGTGGTGTGAGGTGTATGTGGAGATACGCGGTGTGTGTGAGATGTCTAACGGTCCACTGTGTTTCTAGATAATAAACGCCCTGGTGCGGCCACGCCCACCCCTCCCGCCATCACCACCACCAAGAAGCTCCCGCGCCCCCCCTCCCCGCCTGGCCCCTGCAGGGCGGACCAGGCCACCTGCCAGAACGGCGAGTGCATCCCAAGAGACTACCTGTGTGACGGAGAGAGGGACTGCGCCGACGGCAGCGATGAGATCCGATGTGGTGAGCAGCGCACACACACCGTACACACACACGCACATACAAAAGGACGCACACAAACACCACCCACAATTGCGCACACACGCACACTCTCGCACACACACCTCATCTGAGAATGGAGCATCTGTCTCTACAGGCACCCCCTCTCCCTGTGAGCCCAATGAGTTTAAGTGTAAGAACGGCCGCTGTGCCCTGAAGCTGTGGCGCTGTGACGGGGACAACGACTGCGAGGACAACTCCGATGAGACAGACTGCCGTGAGTCCCACGCTACTCCATCTCGTCCCCTGGACCATCATCCCATCCCACCAGCCAAAATAGACTGGAGAAAACCTCTTTCGAACATGGAAGTCAGACGTTGTCAGTAACCCTACATGTGCCTCTCCCTCTGGACCCTGCAGCCACCAAGGGTCCCGGTGACACGTGTGCCCCCGAGCAGTTTGTGTGCATCAGTGACCGGACCTGCATCCCTGCCAGCTACCAGTGTGACGAGGAACCAGACTGCCCCGACCGCTCGGACGAGTATGGCTGCAGTAAGTCCCTGCCATGCGGACCATGACACCACCATGACCTTCTCCTCTACACGGACACATTCCCACCTACTCTCACACACACACACACACACACACACATGCACACACACACACATGCACACACACACACATGCACACACACACACATCGTCTGTGCCTGCTTTTCTCTATCTGCTTCTGTGCCTCTCCTGAATAGTCACCCTTAAAGTCCCTTAAAACCGTGTGACTAATTTGCAGTTGCTCTGGCCTCCTTTCACATGGGCTGAGTGGGAGACACAGAGCTTTTGTGGTGTGTCCAAGTCCAGAGAACTGAAGGATTGTCCATCCATGGCAAAGACTCCCATTCCCTTTGACTATGGGACTCTTTGACTTACATTGAGACACTAAGTACCAGTCACATACTGCCCTTTTAAAATGTGGAAACTTGTTTGAGTGTGTGTGTGTGTGTTTGTCTGTGTACAGTGTGTGTGTCATGTGTCACACTGCTCATTATTTCATGTGAGTAAAGTTCATGACTTTCACGTGTTTTCTTCTTTCCTTTCAAGCTCCTCCCACAGTGACCAGCCCTCCGGAAGAGTCCATTCAGGCAGTGCGGGGGAAGACGGTGACCTTCACCTGCACAGCTGTGGGTGTGCCCACTCCCATTATCACCTGGAGACTCAACTGGGGGCATATCCCTGTCAGTGGCAGGTAGGTTCTCTTCTAGATTACCCCCCCCCCTCCATTATCTCCATTATCACCCACAACCCCAGGCTCATTTCTAAAGCGTGGAATTCATATTGTGATGCATCTTAAAGGAACATCCAAGCATGATTGAAAGGGGAGTACTGTATGTCATTTTGGGAACAAATTGTGGAACTGCATGGATTGTTCTGGAAAGTGGATATGACTTTTCCATTGTGTGAAAAGGAGTCTTGTAATGTAATTGATTGGAAACAGACCCTGAAGATTTCGAAACGTGTGTGGATTTGTCAGCTTTCCAATCTTGGCATCCCTCAAAATGAAATCGTCATGCGTAGTAGTTTCAGATTTTCTTAGTGAGCCCAGATAGCTGAGCCGCATTGGAAATGCATTTGGAAATGCGTCATGTTTCAATCAGGTCTGACTTTAATTATTCAGAATAGCTCTGCAAACTTGACTTAGCCTTGTTTGCAGTGCTGTGTGACAGTCATTCTTAATGGTGCCTGACCTCTGCCTTTTATCATTTATTTGGATAGGTTGCCACATCGAAAAGTTATGTTGTAATGAAAAATGACAGTAAAAACTAAGTAGCATCACATTCAGTAAGCACCCTTCTGACATACATTTGTACTTTCCATACTGCCTCTCTTAAAAGGCATCCATGAGTAGGCAGAATAGACAGAAACTCAGTAGAACTGGGTCAGATGAGAGAAGAGCTGTGTAGCCCCCTTATGTACAGTGGGATATGCTGTACTAGTCCACCGAAAGCAATGTATTGAAGCGATCCAGCCACTGGCCAGCTTTTCTGCAGTCTCTCTGTAGACGCAAGCCCACAGTCCCTCCTCTGTGTCCCCCAGAATCAACATGATCAGTGAGAACGGCCGTGGCACCCTGATCATCCGCGACGTGAAGGAGGCGGACCAGGGGGCGTACACCTGCGAGGCCATCAACGCCAAGGGCCTTGTCTTTGGCATCCCTGATGGCGTGCTGAGCCTCACCCAGGTCCCCAACGGAGGTACTGTAGCCCTGCCACGTGCCGCATGGGCATCAGGCCACACAGCTGCCACCAATGGCTAGTCACAGACTAGTTCTTTACACTGCCTTGCTGCCTCATGCTTATACATTCCACAGTAGAGGAGAACATATGGGCAGGAGTCTTTTTCCTGTTGAGCCGACGTCGACAGGAAAGACATCTGGCCCAGCATTGAGCCAGAGTGCGTCGTTGAGATCCCCTAAATGTGTGTCTCTGTTCGTTGTGCACGTGTCCCGTCGTCCTACGTCGTCAGTTTCGTCATCTTCTCTGTACTCGTTGCCAGACAACTGTCCAGCGGGCCACTTCAGAGTGGAGGGCCGCTGCATGTCCTGCTTCTGCGCCGGCATCACCAAGACCTGCCAGAGCACAGGCCGCTACCGGAATCAGATCCACCTGCGCTTCACTGATGAGGACGACTTCAAAGGTAGGGAGGCCACTGAGGCCTGAGACCCTGATAGGATTATGATGAAGGACCACTTCGGCTAAACAAGCTCTTTGAAGAGGGTTTACCCACCTAATGACCTCTTGAGCTTTAACACTGAAGTGAACGGGTTGCAGATGAATCACATATCTGATTTGGAGGTCATTACTTGTACACTGAATGCCCCCCCCTCTATATTTTTCTTTCTTTCCAGTTTTCTTTACTGTGGAGTTTATTTTATTTATTTATTTATTGTCTGTTTTCATGGTACTGACCTGAGGAAAGTCTTAAGTGAGGCTTTGTGAAGTCGTAAAAATAATAATCTTTCTCTCTCATCCAGGGGTGAATGTAACATATCCCTCCAGACCAGGCACTCCTCCTCTCTCCTCCACTCAGCTCCTTATCAACACAGAAATGGAGGAGTTCCAGCTGGTCGACCTATCACGTCGCTTCCTCATCCTGGACTCCTACTGGATGCTGCCCCGACAGTTCCTGGGCAACAAAGTGATAATCTATAACTCAACCACCTCACTACACTTAAGATAGCAGTTATCCAATGACCAATTCATTTTAACTTTACTTTAATGCAACCATGTAACTACATACAAAAACAATACCTGAAGTATAAACAGTGTAGGTACATTGGTATCATTATGTAGTGTTCAGAGTTTGCTATAGAGTTTAACTTTTATTATTAGTAGAATTTAGAGGTGTGTAAGAGGTAAGTGGATGTTATATGAGTAGTAGTGGTAATTGTATTTGATTCCTTATTAATAATTTTCCACAAGGAATGCAAATATAAATAAATAACGATGAGGCATTAAATTGTAATACTGTAAAGGGGCAGTTGAAGGTTGTGTAACCAAAGAAAGATCCATGTTAACATCCACTTACCTCTGGAAAGCCCAACCTCCCCCATACATTTCTCTTGTGTAAACAGTAATGAAGCAAGTCAAAGCAAACCCTCTATAAGTACAATGTTGTTAGTCTAGCTATTGCTATTTAGCTGCATGGAATGTAACATTAATGTAAAGCATTTGGCCATAGAGATCTACACTCTTTTCAGAAGAGAAATGTACGTAATAATGATATATCACACCGTCCCAAACTACAACCTTTTCCATGTTGTAAGGACACTGAACTGATCTGTGTTTAGATTGACTCCTACGGAGGCTCGTTGAAGTTCAAGGTGCGCTACACGCTGGCGCGGGGCCAGTCTGAGCCTGAGGAGAAGCCTGACGTGGTGCTGGTGGGGAGCGGGCGCAGGCTGGTGTATCGCCGGGGCAGGCCCACCCCCGCCAGGCTGCTCAACCAGAAAGACATCAAGTTCACTGAGGTGGGTGAAGCTCTCCAAACATCTCCACCAGCTTTGCTAGGGTTTTTTTGACTTTCTATTTTTATTTTACATGAGTCTACGTTATGTTAGCTAAATACTGTACATTGTTTATTACTGCAGGTTCAATTGTTCCATTTTGATATCTTATGTATTCTATTTATAATAATATAACTAGAATAACATTCTAGTTGTGAAAGCCTGAAAATCAAACATTCCATTGCCAATAACTATAAATCATAATATTAATGTGATTATGACAATAAACCACCCTCCAGAGCTGTCTAGTACTGTAGCAGGGAAGGGTCGACTTCCATACCCGTCTGATGAAAGGCTCATGTGTTGTGGTGACTGATCCTGGCTGCTGATGCAGGAGAACTGGCAGCACTCTAACGGGCAGCAGGTGAGCCGTGAGGAGCTCATGATGACCCTGGCCAACCTGGAGAGCATCAGTATCCGCACCGTGTACGACAGTCACATGGTCAGCGTGGCGCTCAGCGACGTCGTCATGGACACCACCACCGTGGAGTACAGTATCCATGGGCCTGCCAAGGACGTGGAGGAGTGCAGGTGAGAAGTCCTAACCACACCCCTCGAGGGTGTATAAAAGCTGTAGATGGTATTTCCTTCTACCAACGACTATGTTTTTTTGGAAAAGGTTAAACTATCCCTGGAGTAAATGTCCAGGGATAGTGATTGTGCAGTGATTGATGACTGATGCAGGGAGTCAGGTGGCTGAGCGGTGAGGGAATCGGACTAGTAATCCGAAGGTTGCCAGTTCGATTCCCGGTCATGCAAACTGACGTTGTGTCCTTGGGCAAGGCACTTCACCCTACTTGCTTCGGGGGAATGTCCCTGTACTTACTGTAAGTCGCTCTGGATAAGAGCGTCTGCTAAATGACTAAATGTAAATGTAAATGATTGACCTGAGCTTGTGAAAGTTAACCTCTTCTGTCTGTCTGTCTGTCTTTCTGTCTGTCCCAGGTGCCCAGCTGGCTACTCTGGCCTGTCCTGTGAGATGTGTACCTCTGGGTTTGAACGCGTACCGGGCGGAGCCTACCTGGGCACGTGTGCTGGCTGTAACTGTAACGGACACGCCAGTGCCTGTGACCCAATCAGCGGACACTGTTTGGTGAGCACAGTTCCTGATTAGTCAGCAGTCCTGTCAATATCGGGATTTGAACACATTTAAAAACTGGTCCTGGTTTTAAATGGTTTTCCCCTCCCTCAGAGTTGCCAACACAACACAGAAGGGCCTCAGTGTGACAAATGTCGACCCGGCTATTTTGGTGACCCCAGGCGAGGTCGCCCTGACGACTGCAAGCCCTGCCCCTGCCCATACACTGAGACGTCCCGCCGGTAAGAGGTCACCCATGTGACCACCCAGCACACTCATATACACACACACCCACACAAACAAACAGGGAGAGCATCGGGGGACTGGAAAACCCTTTTTCCCTCAAGTAGGTTTATGTCTCTCTGGGGAAAGGAAAGGAACACTGGTTCATTCATTGGCTAGGTCATCCTCTGACCTGTCCACCACCCATTAACTCACTGCCTCATGCAGTTAATAATGAGGTTGAGCTGGGGTTGTGTGTGTGTGTTTGTTTAAAGGTTCTCTGACACCTGCTTCCTGGACCATGACTCTCAAGCTACATGCGACGCCTGTAAACCAGGCTACACAGGACGCCGCTGTGAAAAGTAAGGATGTGACCTCCAAACCTGTCCTGCATCATCAAAGCTCTGGAGTACTGTCAGGATGTGGTGTTAACAGGTGAAGGTTGATTCATGATGCCTCCTGCTTCCCCCAGGTGTGCCTCTGGTTACCAGGGCAACCCCCTGCAGCCCAACGGCAAATGTGTTGTAATCCGTGAGTAAATTATTTCCACCAGACGACCAAACATTCTATAATCGAATTCAATAGGAACAGGTATTGCCTGGCTGGTTTCACCTATTCTGAAGTCTTTCATATTCTGCGGCTGGACTTTTAAAAAGGCTCGACCCAGTGTAATGAATAACATTGGTGCTGGATGATTTACAGTAGGGTATGCTGTCACTGACCAAGTATGTGGAGGGGCTGAAACCCTCCCAGGTGCACCTTGCTCTGATCCAAACAGCATGTCCTCTCTTCCCCTCATCTCTCCTCCTGTCCACTCACAGAGAATGCACAGTGTGATAACAAAGGCACCATCAACTCCAACAGCAGGCCTTGCAGCTGCAAGGTAATGCAGCACAAATAAAACAGGAATAGGAAAGAAGTCTGTATTATTGTAATCAGTAGTAAATCTGTTTATCATTGTACATCATACTCTAAATCTTTTATCTGACAGAGGACTTTATACTTTCTGGCATCAGTATCCTGCCTGTTTTGACCATTCTGCTGATATGGGATCATCTTTTTTATGACATCAATGATGAGCTTGACAGGCTTCTGCAGGACAGATGTGCAAACTCACAGTGTGTGTGTGTGTGTGTGTGTGTGTCTGCGTGTGCGTGTGTGTGTGTCTGACAGGCCAACGTGGTGGGTGCTCAGTGTGATGAGTGTAAGAGTGGCTCCTTCCACCTGTCCCAGGCCAACCCAGACGGCTGTCTCCAGTGTTTCTGTATGGGCATCACCAAGCAGTGTGCCAGCTCGTCCTGGAGCAGGGACCAGGTACACAGCCCTCAGCCACCAGCACAGGGTCCAACCCAACCACTCACACGCACACGGGTAGTGACCAGGTCAAATGTAGCTTCAATGGCTTCACTATTCAGTGCGACGACAACACCCAAGGAGAATGAGAGGCTGACTGGGAATGAGGTTCCACTATGCTGAGTGTCTGTGTGTGTGTGTGTTTTTCAGGTCCGTGGTGGAGTGAACGGGCAGCTGTTCACCCTGTCCAACAGTGCCAACACCAGGACCATCACAGAGGGCATCTCCCAGAGGGGCACCCTGGAGGTGCTCTACCGCTCCTTCACCTCCATCCCCAGCGACATCTACTACTGGGTCCTGCCTGAGAACTTCAGAGGAGACAAGGTGAGGGGAGGAGAGGGTGGTGGTGGGGAGGGGGGGTTGAGGGGGGTGGGGGGGTACATGATTCTCCTCAAAAGTTAGGATGAAAGCTAGATTAGTCTCACTCAGTCATGTCTCAACACGTTTCACTCATGTTAAGAGATTCAGAACTGCTCAATCACTTAATCTCTGGGTTTTGCATTCATGCACAACATGTGTGAGAGTTGAACTGTGACTTATCCCCCAGAGTTCTAGAGTGAAATACCTTTCCACCATCCCACGGGCCTGTTGTTGAACTCCTCCTTGCATGTTGCTGTCAGGTGACTGCGTACGGCGGTGAGCTACGCTACACCATGAAATACGAGCCACGGCAACGCTCGCTGGTGATTGACGGACAGCCAGATGTGGTTCTCCAAGGCAACGGCATCTCCCTGGAGCACTTCTCTCAGACCAAGACCCTCCCCCGTGTCCCGGCCACCATCACGGTCTCCTTCAGAGAGGTGTGTGCCTGTGGCGTGTGTGTGTGTGTACCGTTCACCACTGGGTACTACTCTGCCCTGTTGATGTTTTAGTGGTTTGTTTGAATTGTGTAATTGGATTACCATTAACCCCAACTCAAATTCACACCGTAATCTTCCGTTAAATCTCCTGATCTAATCCTGAGATTACTTCATCGGCCTCATTCCTCCCCCTCTCTTCATCTGTACCAGTCTGCGTGGCGGCGTGCCGACGGACAGCCCGCTACTCGTGAGCACCTTCTCATGGCCTTGGCGGATATAACAGTCTTCATGATCAGAGCCACCTATGCAGACAACATGGCTGAGAGCAGGTGAGAAGCACCAGAGTTTCTCTCGCAATTCCAAAGTGACACCACACCGCATGAGTGTAAGGTTAGGGGTTAGGTTGAGCTGGACAGAACAGACCTTGTAAATGTATTCCTCCTTCCCGCCGGGCGCAGTCTGTCAGACATCAGGATGGACATCGCTGTGCCTCACTCCACCGGTAATGAGAGAGCTCTGGCTGTGGAGGAGTGTGCCTGTCCTCAGGGCTACAGAGGCCCGTCCTGTCAGGTACTGTTACACACACACATGCACACACACAAATGCACACACACACACACACAAACACATGCACACACACAAATGCACACACGCACACACACGCAAACACATGCACTCTCTGTCACTCAGACATGCACGGTCACACATACACACACACACACAATGGAAGTGTGTTACTATTAAAGGGGTTTGGTAAAAAATACTGTTGTGTGACGTCTTGTCGTCTGCAGGAGTGTGATGTGGGATTCACCCGCACAGGGTCAGGTCTGTACCTGGGCACGTGTGAGAGGTGTGACTGTAACGGACATGCCACTGGCTGTGACCCAGAGACCGGAGACTGTCTGGTAAACCTTACCTCCTCTTTTACCCATCTTACCTCACTGCCTCTGTCTTCTCCTGCCTCCCATTGTGTTCTTCCTTTCATCCTCCCTCTCTGTGGTCTTGCCTCCCCCTCCCCCTCCCCCTCCCCCTCACTCCTCCAGTGCCCGGGCGGCACCTGCTTTGATCTTTGCTATGGAATGCACTTCCTCGGCACATCTTGATGTGGAAAGAGACTCTAATGTAGCTCACACAGGCATAAGATCTCACTCTCCCAAGGGTCCTTACACGGTTTCTCCCTGGGTATTTATGGATGTGTGTGCGTGGGTGTGTTTTCTCTCTCATAGCAATGTCTCCATAACACTGCCGGGCCCAGGTGTGACCGCTGTCTGCCTGGTTACTACGGCAGCCCTGCCAGGGGAGATTCTCAGACCTGCCAGCCGTGCCCCTGTCCAGGGACCTCGCCCGGCAACCAGTCAGTTCCCTCCTCACACTCACCCTACAGCTGTCTTTTGTCCTGAACAGAAAGTGAACGCCCCTGTACTGTGCGACGCACGTTCATATGAGGTCTGACGGAAGCCTCTTCCTGCAGGTTCTCCCAGTCCTGCCATGTGGACTCAGATGGACAGCCCACCTGTGATAACTGTCCCACTGGGTTCTCAGGGCAGCGCTGTGAGAGGTAAGGTTTCCCAGCCATCCCCTCCCGCCCTTGCCCCTCCGGCCCGCAGTGTTAGCTGGTCATTGCTCAGTCGTTGGTGGGTGCTGGGCTGCGCTGGACAGCGAGGTGGGCAGAGGTGACTCAGCGGGTTGGCTGGCACTGCCAGGTGTCATGTAGAGGGAGGGCTGAAGCATGTCTGTCTGTTTTCGTGACTGAGTGGTGTTAGTGGACAGGGATGGGAGATGCAAGCCTCCAGCAATGCCACCCATTCCAGTGATCTAGCAGGGGAGACTTATCTGTTGGATTTTACTCTGTGGTGCTTTTTCCTTGAGTTTCACAGCTGACAACTTGTCAGTGTGTGTTGTTGTGTAAATGAAAACAATCGACTTCTTATCTTAGAAGTATATGGATTTCATATGTAATGGGTCACAGTCTAAGTAAAGTGTAACAAAGGAACTGAACTGAAAATCCAGTGTGAGAGAGATCTTGTTGTGATCTTTGGTGGTTTGGAGTTGTACTTGTGTCCTGAGGAAATCTTTTGCCACCGCTTGCTCTAGCTTCTGTGCCAGAACCTTTTTCACAAGCTGCTTTCTGCTTAAGCTGAACTTCTCCGGGTCACCATCTGTGGGCTTCCTGGACTTCTGTGGTCAGTGTTTATGTATTCTGTCAGAGGCATAAATGAGATGGCATTATGAGGACTTTGTCTGTCAAAATCTTTACATATCTTTGCAACTATAAATGCAAAGATGTCAAGGTAATTGTGTTCATTCTTTGTATGTTTTGCTTTGATTTGCCCGTAAGTGCCATGTCTGATTTTGATGTTTTGATGTTAAGAACATCTACAGCAAACAGTTGTGGGGAACCAATTTCACAAGAGCAGTTCCTCCCATTGGGCTGTGGAGAAGCTGTGTTCAACTTCAGTCTGGAGAAAAGCATGTACCCAGATGGGAGTGGAGATGAGCCCGAGTGGGAGGACACCACAGATGACTACATCTACAGGACAGTGACCACCTTTCACCCCGGGGATATAGGATCCTCCAGCTTCACCACCAGAAGCTTACTGTCCACCTCTGTCCTCCGCACCCATCCTACCACACGCTCCACCACCCGTCCTACCACCCGTCCTACCACCCACCCCAGGACTGACATTATGAGGGTCACTTTGGACCAAAACGCCCCTAGAGTTCCACCTCCCTTCACAGCCAGCCCTGAGTCTAGGCAAAGCAGTTTCCACTTCCTGCTCCGGCTTCACATGAACCGCTTCAACAAGCGCTTGAGCATGCTAGAGAGCAACACCCTGGACATGAAGGACAGCCTCCAGTACATGAGGGGCCAGCAGAGCAACCTCAACATTCAGCTGGAGCGACTCGTGGCCCTGCAGTCGGCTGTGGACAAGACGGAGAGGATGGGTGAGCTGGAGAAGGGTTACAATGACATGGAGGCCCGGTTAAGCAGGCTGGAAGGGCGCTTGGAGATCCTCATAGACGGCTTCACCGCGCTGGCCCAGGAGATGGACAAGCTGAGACGCGGCCGGCACGTGGCCCGCTCCGCTCAGGAGAGGAGGGCTCTGCCAGAGCTCTCCATCTCCGTGTACACCACCAGAAGGCCCGCAGTCAGGACGAGCCCCACTGAGAGGCCACAGACCAGGGCCACAGTCCCTAAAAGCTTACCCACGCCCCAGCTCCCTGCTAACACTGCTAAAGCTTCTCACCAGGCTCTGCGTAAGCAGAAACCAACAGTCACTACATCTACAGTCAGACACACTCTTAAACCTAAACTACTGACCACTAAACCTAAACCATTGACTAGGTCCACCAAGGGTCATGTTAATGTGAGTTTAATTTCAAAACAAAAGACAACCCTTAGTAAAAACAGGACTAATTCTAAACCAAAAATTACAGCAATGCCTAAACCAAAGATGATAGTGGATAAGAAGAAGCCTGCTACCACTGCTAAAAGCCCTTCTAAAACCAGTCCAGGAAAATCAAGACAAACCAAAAATGCGGCAACCACAAAATATCAACTGACACCACCTTCTCACAAGTCCAGGCCATCAACAGAGGTAGCTAAAGGTCTTCCATCATCTAAGTCGGGTACTCATGCCACTAAAAAGGTGCCTCAACCAAAGAGCAAAGGTAAGAAAGACTCTTCATTTAGGGCAGATGCACCTGATTCAAAGAAGATTCCAACACGTGTGAAAACCACTGAACGAACGGCCAAAAAACAGCCCAATCCAAAAGTGATCAAACCAATGTATCCGTCAACCAAGGTCAAGGGCCAGCCACAAAGCAGAACTCCAGCTCCAACAGTATACCAGCTGGTCCCACCCTCTCACAAAGTGAATACAGCCTCTAAACCCAAGGTCAAGACCATGAAGAAGGGGCCCTCCTCCACTGCCACCCTGCCCACTGAGACTACTGCTTCTAAAACAAAGTCCAAGACCACAGCCAAGTATAAGAAGACTACAACAAAGAAGCCAGAGCAGAGAAATAAGCCCCGCCCCCAGTCTGCTTCAGGTGTGTTTGACATTCTCAAACTGCTTCGAGGACACCAACCATCTAAGAAGACGGAAAATAAACCAGATGGTGGTCTTCACATAGTGCTTGGAAGGATGGCTATTCCTATCAAGATCATCCCCGATTATTAGCTGATTTGTGGATCAACACATTTCTATGTATATATATTCATATAATCTTAAAGTGACTTATGGTCCTGGTATTTATGCCTGTAATCTAATCTAAAATGGAAAACTGTATGAAGGGACTGTTGAATACCAGGGTTTCCCGCAGAAAATACGTTAGTTAAGGTGGTAGGGTGGGGTTTGCCGTCAGTCTATCGCAGAGTTTCTGCGATAGACTAATGCATTCTGCAGAGAAGGGAGACTGCCGTTGGTCACGGTTTGGAATGGAAGGAAGAAAACAGGACAACGGTGAATATTGCTATAAAAAACTAAAAAATGGACTACGTATTTAAGGCAGCAGGCGTGTGTTGCTTAGGCAGCCGCCTTAACTGAAAAGTGCTGCGGGACACCCCTTATACTGATACTGTAGTTAGCCTGTTGATACAGACTGGATACGATTGTGATTTGCTGATGTTATGTAACTATCAAAATAATTGCACAAAATTGTGTTTCCTTGAAACAACTTTTTTTTTGTTAACATTTTGTCAAATTTTTGGGTGCTGATTTTTTAGTGCTGCTTATACACTGGAGAAACTACCTCAAGTATTAAACTCAGACTTCCGCATTAGGCTACATTGTGTTTCCATGATCAGAACCTTTCTGGGGTCATTTCTAAAACTTCCCTACATCAGACTTAACCTAGAATGCAAACTCAAACTCACGCAAACAACCATGTCTTGTACAATAGCATCTGTAACCTGAATGTTCTACTATAAGGTGACATTGATCGAATAACCAGGTTTGAGACAAAACACTCATTATAGGGTTAGGCATTACAGCCATATGATGTGTGGAGAACAGTATTTGAAGAGAGGTTGCCAGGCGTTGACCGTCTACTTTTTAAATTACAATTTAAGTTTGTTTTCAGACTGAATGTGTGTATCAGTTTCTGTGTAAATCAAATATGTGCCAGAATGATGTAGATAAATTGGATTTGTGCTTGTCATGTCGTGTGGCAGTTGCCGTTTCAAAAATTTTGACCACAGGTATATACATTATTTAAAAAACATATAATTACAACATATGTACTGTGCATTGCCATACTGTCTGTAACTTGATTAATAACATAAACAATGAGAGCATATTGGTATCTAAACCATTCTCTAAACATATATTTGAATTTGACCACCTCACAACATAACATTCTAAGAGATAAGACAGGATAGGTTTTCCCAAAGACAGTTTATAGCATTGACGTCCCATTGAAGCTGTGTGTTGGCTCGGCTGTGGAACCCCGATGGTCAGGTAAGACTCCAGTGATCCGCTGGGCTCTTTAGCTGCTGATCTGGAAGGTGGTGTGCTTGCTGGGGCAATGGGCATTCATCTTTTTACGTCATATCATTAAGGATATGAGGACTACTCCAGCACACTGGTCTCTAGTTCCACTGTTGGCTCTTTCTTTGCTACGCTCTCTTTATTCAGTTTGACTTTGGTGTTTGGATGTGTTCAAGCTCTAATGCGTGTCTGTGCATAAGTGATTCCTCAGTTCCACATCTGTCACACTAGGAGAGAGATGGTTTCAACATCTGACACATGTTGAGTGGTTTAGCGTTGGCTGTGCTTTGTCCATCTCCAATATATTATACTTCTGCATCTGGGACACAGTCAGTGGATTTGTTGTTGAAAGTTGGAAAATATGTTCAAGCATGTATCCCTCTTTGATGAGTGAGTAGTCCATTCCAGTGCATGGGATTTAGGGAGCAGAGAGTGTGGAAGTGTATTATGAGTTGTTGAAGTGTAGTATCAGTGGGGGTCCTCATGTAGAAATGTCTTGTGGAGGCCTGAGTGTGGTTGCAGTCTTATCTGGACCAGCACACTACACTCTCCCGGTTTTCTTCCCTATCACTCTGTTGCTCCATGTCTCCTTTGCAAATACACATTTTTACCTCAATGTCAATAATGCCATTTTTGGTATTTCAGATGTGCACCAGGTTACACTGGCAACCCCCAACAAGGACAGAGGTGTTCCAACAACAAGGTTGATGGTATGTATGAGAACTAAGCGTCCAAGTTTAAAGTTGCTGTTGATTTCTTGACATCCAAAAACATTCTCAAACACGCAGTCGATTTTAACAATGTGTAGGCCTCTAGGTTTGCATTTGGATGAGGTATGTGTTTGGTAGAGTGACGGCACACACGGTGATATGGCATGTTGACATGGCTTACAGACTGCTACACATGTGACGCGAGGGGAGCCCATAGCGGAGCGTGTGTTTCAGGACAGTGTCGCTGCAAGGTAAACAACAAGCACCTTAGTAATTCCCAGGAACAAAAGAAGGATAATTGTATATTTGCACATCCTGACATATTATGAACTTGTGACTGTTAGTGTCTGGAGTGACCTGTGCTCCCCTGCTCACTCAAACATCACAATTGTTTTCCAGATGAACGTGGAAGGCTCGACTTGTTCCAACTGTAAGTCCGGCTTTTTCCACCTGAGCTCCGCCAACAGAGATGGCTGCCTGTCCTGCTTCTGCATGGGCGTCACCCAGCAATGCTCCAGCTCTACCTACTACAGGGACCTGGTATGGGCTGGATACACGCATCACTCCTACCAATACCTCTTCTATCCGGCCTCGGTTACTAGCTGTACAAGGGCTCTGCAGAGGCTGCCAATAATGCAATGGAAGTTGAGATCGTTTCAGGGGATGTGTGTCTGATACGTGCTTCCCGGTGTCTTGTTCTCCAGGTGTCCTCAGCCTTTGCTCCAGGGAACTTCCAGGGCTTTGCCCTGGTGAACCGCCAGCGCACCAACCGCATCGCCACTGGCTTTACCGTGGAGGTGTCCACCGACGGCACCCAGCTCTCCTACAGCAACTTTGACTACCTGGGTCAGGAGCCCCACTATTGGCAGCTGCCTGGGGCCTACAAGGGAGACAAGGTCAGTAGCACCGTGTTGCTGTGAGCCTTCCTCTGGCCTGTGTGTCTCGGGCTCGCAGAGACAGGATCATGGGAGCCTCAGGGCTCAGTCCCTGAGACGCTGAACCATCATTTCCCCTCTTCCTCTGTAGACCTCTGCTCCAGCCTCTTCCCCCGCTGCTGTTTTCTGGTGCTAAGCTGCTTCTTTTTGCTCTGACATCTCTGGCATTCCTTTCCCCTCAAGCAGCAGTATCGCATTCTCAGGGAGTCAAGCTGTCTGAGACAGGCTGATCCTCTCTCACTGGTGGAGGGTTTTAACTACGATTAGTTTAGACTGGACGAGAAAGGCGGAATATCACGACGAAGCAGATGTTACATGAATGGCTCGCAGTAGTTGAACCCTTTCTGTCTGCTCTCCACAGAAAGAGCCTTTCTATGCTCGAATGAGAAGGGCTCCCCAGGTAAAACTGAAGACTGCTTGTCTTGGTGGTTTGGATTGGGGAGGTTAGGCATCATACGATAATGACTAGTGTGTTTAAAACAACCTGCAACCATCAAAGCCTGGTGTGGTTTGGAATTCAATTAAATGTTGCATAAAGTCATGTGTTTACGTCAATTGAATACATTCCCAGTGCATTTGGAGTGTTCTGGAGTGTTCTGCTTTGTGCATGCGAAGCATGTTGTCCCTGTTACAGACAAACATGAGTTTTTACAGCTGTATACTGTAGTTGGACCTACATTTAGCGTAATTTTAAGTCATAATAATATTCAATTGTATTACCGTACTTGCATTTGCACAGAATTTTTTATATATATATATTCCACATCACATGATACATTATTTAGAACAATGAATCTGGACTACACAGTAAGGAGCAACTGTGGTCGTTCACTGTCTCTGGTAAAGCATACATCTAGATAAAGGACTTTCAAGGGTCACTCTAAATCTCTCTCATCTTTGAACTTAGTCCTGAGGCCGTTTAGCTGTGGAAAGCACCCACAGGTAGGACACAGGTCACGAGAGCTCGCTTTGTTCACATAACTAGAGCCCGTCGTCCTCCATGCCAGAGGAGCAGCTGAGGAAGGATGCATCCGTCTGGAGCCTCATGAGTCAGAACACCAGGGCTAAGAGAGCTAGCCAGGTACTGCCCCACTGGACCTACCCCATACTAGCCACTGACTAGCAAACTGACCCACACAGCATGTGGATGAGAAGACCACTGCCCCTACCACACCCCTCACACAGTGTGCACCCCCCCCTCACCTAACACACGATTAACCCCCGCCTTGCCGAGCGGCGTGACATTCCTGCCGGCCCGTCCCGGCGGCCTGCCGTGTTTGCGGGAGCATGGAGAATGTGAGCATGGGAGCCGCGCTGAGAGAGCCCCTCCTGCCAGACGCATGGTGTCAGAGCAGGCATGCCTGAGGATTAGGACCAGGCGGGAGCAAGCATGCGAGAGCTCTGGAGTCTGAAGAGAGGGCCCTGGTTTGGTCTAATGGCAGACATGTGGTGATGATTTTGTCTGTTTTGCATCACAGAGAGATCCTATTCCAGGAAAGTGAATGAGTACACGAGGAGGTTTATAGACCTGGAGTAGCATGACACAGCAGGTCTCCCTAATCTCCCAGAGGGCCTTGCACGGTGGGAGGTCTCCTTGTGGAGTCATCCCCTAACTCTGAGCACCTCGATAATTACCCCCACGGCCACTGTTTCTTGCCCCCCCAACCCACCCCACCCCCCTCCCCCCATCATCATCCTTCCTCATCTCCTCCCTACCTCCCTCCATCCTCTCCCCAGGCTCAAGTCGGAAAGCTGGATGATGAAGTCTGGGCCATCATCTCTAACTTTTCCGATGGCCGTGGTCCCTTCACCCTTTCCTCCTCCTCATCCTCATCCTCCTCCTCCTCCTCTGGGGTGCCCAATCCATCCTCCAGATGGAATCTGCGCAATCTGACCCCTCCCTCCCCTCCGTCTGCTATCTTATCCTCTGTTAAGACAACCAGGCCCCGCCCCCCCTCCCTGGGCCCTGCCCCCCTCCAGCAGGTACCCAATCAGTACTCTGCCAGAATAACTCCTTAGGTATGGTTGTAGACTGTTATCTTGGTATTGTTTCTCACTCGTGTTCTTTCTGTCTGGCCTGGTCCTGCTGATTGTGACAGAGTCAACAGAGACACACCAAGAACACAGTGAGCCCCCCTAGGGGCCCCAGACCTGCAGATAACAGCAAGGTAGACTGGATGACTGACCGACTGGTTTGCTGACTGTCTGTACAACTGACTGACTGACTTCTGACTCAGACTAAATGAGATGACTGCATGTTCCCACCCTCGGCACACACACACTTACACACAGGAAACTGCCATCCTTTTTTTGTAATAACAGTAAAGAGGTTAATGGACAACT
The DNA here is from genome assembly GCF_038355195.1 of Osmerus mordax. Classification (NCBI taxonomy): domain Eukaryota; kingdom Metazoa; phylum Chordata; class Actinopteri; order Osmeriformes; family Osmeridae; genus Osmerus; species Osmerus mordax. The sequence goes on from NC_090056.1 coordinate 8,739,669, forward strand.
GAAGTTGTGAAATGATCCATACAGTTCAGTTAAAGTTTGACAGCATTAGCCGGTTCTGGAGATTACTTATGCATACAGTGCTGTATGTTGGTGGCCTTTTTTATTGACAAGAATGAGAGGAGATTGGGTTGGAGTGTTTACAGTAGTATGAGCACATACAGTAGCACATAGATAACACAGGGTGGCATTTTTCTTCAGTAAACACAGTTTACCAGGAGTGTACACTAATCGATGTACTCAAAGTCGTACTCTAAAGTAAATGTTGAAACAGCATGTTAATCATGTAGGCTATAATTTTACTGATGACTCTAAAACAAGTTTTTAACACGATCACCCTAAAAGTTCATCATTATCCTCACTGGAAAGTGTACAGTAGTTTTACTGTGTGACAAAGCATGTTGAGAAAGGATATTTGTTGCCACACTATCAGATATGTAAAGCCTCTCTCTGCTCTAGCCGACTCTGCCATGCTTGCATGCTTGCTACACTTTGCTCTCTCCGCTTCTCTCTTCTCATATCTCTCTGGCTCGCTCTCTGCTGTCTCTTTTTCCTTCTGCCCAGTACGCTCTGGTCTACAAAGGTTTCAGCTCACAGCCGGACGATGTTCTCTACTGGCAGCTCCCAGCGCAGTTTACAGGGGATAAGGTAACCATGCCAACCCAGACCCAGCCTCCTGCTGGCTGTGGGGCGTTCACCCTAACCTGTGGTGTCTTCATTCACTCCTCCTCTCCCCCCATCCTTCAGCCCCTTCATACACCCTTGTCCGACACTCCCCCTTCTCCAAAAACGTCACACCTTTCCATATTTCCATCCCACTTCCCCTCCCCTTCATCATACTACCCATCCATCCCCTCACTCCACTACCCCTCTATCCATATTACCACTCCATCACACTATCCCTCCATCCATCCACTCTCCCCCTGAGCTAACAGAACAGGGGGATATCTCAGTCATCTGAAGGAGGTCTGGAGGTCCTGTGTATTTAGGAGTCATTCATGCCCGTGGTTGAAGGTCAAGCATGACTCGTAGGACTGGGACCTGACCTAACCTCTTCTGCTATCCCCTAATGAATCAGGTTACATCCCTAAAGCTAGAATGAAGTCCAATATTTCCTTCTGTGCCTGTACTTCCTTCCACGAAGTTGCCAGTCTGATGCTTGATGTTGTGTTTGAGAGTGCTGTGTGTCTCGTCTCAGCAGTGTCAGAGTTCTCCTGTGGTTTGACCTCCCCCTTCCTCTCCCCCGTGCTCCAGGTGGGCTCGTACGGTGGGAAGCTCAAGTACACCATCTCCTACGTTCCTACCCCGGGCGCACGAGGATCCACGGTGGACGATGCCAATGTGCAGATCATCGTAAGCGCTCTGGAACACAGACACCCCTCCAGCTTAGTGTCAGTCGTGTACATGTTTCCAGTGCGCTCACATGTGATTGGTTGTTGCCGGCATCGCTTGCTCTAGGGAAATGACATCACGCTGGTCGCCAATCTACCGTGGCCCAGGACACTGGGCACCAGACAGTCTAATTCGTTTGAGGTGATCTTCAGAGAGGTACGAGATCTCCAGATTTTCAGGGGAGAACATAGTAGACCACGCTGACTCCTACTATAGAGACCAGTAACCTTTTAATGACAACACTAGCAATAACCCTGCTGCCCTTGTCCTGCAGGAACGCTGGAGTCGCCCTGACGGCATGCCTGCCACACGGGAGCACCTGATGATGGTCCTCGCCGACCTGGACGACATCCTGATCTCGGCCTCCTACTACACAGACATGCGCTCCTCCTCCATCTCTGACGTCAGCATGGAGGTGGCGGTACCCAACTATACCGGCCTGGCACAGGCCCTGGAGGTGGAGCAGTGTCGCTGCCTGCCCGGGTACCAAGGGCTCTCCTGCCAGGTAGGGGGCACCGTGGTGGGGGTGGGGGGGGGGGGGGGGGGGTCATGCCCTGGCACTGTGTGGATGGGTCCTACCTTTCATAGTCGTTCACTTTCACAGTCCCATCACGTTTCACAGTTCTATTTGATTTGTTTACATGATCGTATCCAGTAGCACATCACGTCAGGACTAACTCAGCTGTGGTACTGATAAATGAGAAGCTGGTGGTGACTGACTAACTAGTGAGTGATGATCCTCTCTCTCTCTGCCAGGACTGTGCCCCTGGGTACACCCGCACTGGAGGTGGCTTGTACCTGGGACACTGTGAGCTGTGCGAATGCAACGGTCACTCAGACTCCTGCCACCCTGAGTCTGGGATCTGCACGGTAGGAAACTCGACAAGGACTGGGAAAACATTTGTAGTCTTTCAATCTAGAAGAAAAATGAACATCATACTTTTACACTTTTGGCGTGGTTATATACCACTTCGGATAGCCAGGAATAGCAACTGTGACCCAATCATACTGTATATTTTAAAGTTGTTATGAGTAGAGAATCGGGTCAGTAAATGACGCCCCCTGATCCCACTCCAGAGCTGCTTACACAACACCAGAGGAGAGCTCTGTGAGCAGTGTGCCCCCGGGTTCTTTGGCGACCCCACCGCCGGCACCCCCGAGGACTGCCAGCCCTGCGCATGCCCACACACCGACCCTGACAACCAGTGAGTGGTGGCAGGACCACAACAAAGACCACACACACACATACTGTACACGCACCACTGTACAGTTGGTCTTCTGGTCAGTGCTCAATCGTTTGAATCAGACCGTTGTGTGTTTGGTTCGTTAGTTACTGCTGCCTTATTAGTGACGGTGGTGTCGTTCCCTTGCCAGGTTCTCTCCCACCTGTGAGAGTCTGGGTAACGGAGGCTACCAGTGCACAGCCTGTCAGCCTGGCTACACAGGCCAGTATTGTGAGCGGTAAGCTAACACACCCCTACCTTGACGCTCACACACACACACACACACAGCAGGGTTAGCTCGTCTGCCAGCCCACCCCAGGTACACCTGTTCTTCACACGCGACTCTGTTTAATGCCAACAGCTGTGCTGCTGGATACGTTGGCAACCCACAGGAGAGGGTGAAGTGTCGTCCAGTTAGCGACAGTAAGTCAACATGTCTAAACCCATCAAAGAGCTAGCAATACTGCTAATCCCTGTAGCTAATCGCGATGCCTTATCTGGTGATGTCACACACAATTTTGTTATTGACGATGGCTGCTTTTCCAGCTGCGGCCTCGTTGGTGGTGAAGGTGTACCCAGAGAAGGTCCAGGTGGCCCAGGGAGGCTCCGTCACCCTCAGGTGCCAGGTGTCTGGCTCCCCTCCTCATTACTACCAGTGGACCAGAGAGGATGGGCGCCCTGTGTCCCACAGCGCGGACACACGCAGACATGGTACTGTAATACTGAAGATAAGCTTATACTGTTCCTGGATATATGGTGTGTGTGTGTGTGTTTAACCTGCATGTCTTTGGCTATGTGTGTTTTTTTGTGTGCGTGTGTGTGTCCACACTGACACGTGTGTGTGTGTGTGTGTGTGTGTGTGTGTGTGCGTGCGTGTGTGTGTCATATAGGAGAGGAGCTGTACTTCCCCAGTGTCCAGCCCAGCGATGCAGGCGTCTACATCTGTATCTGCAGGGACCAGCGGTACACCAACACAAGCCACGCCGAGATCATCGTCACAAGTACGCCCTCAGAACCTCTGTGCTTCACCGTTCATGTAACCCTCGACAACTACAACCTCACTATGCAGTACGTCTGTGGGGTCAAAGGTAAACATGCCCCTGTGTTTCTCCAGCTGCGTCGTCCAAACCCATCGAGGTGTTCATCGAGGAACCTAAAGCCCAGAGTGTGCACGTGGGCTCAACAGTCAGCTTCATCTGCACAGCCAAGAGCAAGGTAACTGTGTCTTCTCCCTGCTGGTCTGGCCAGAGCCTGGAACAGATCGGGAGCTTCAGAAATGCACGTTTTGAACCCAGTAGCTGCAGAACCGAACACAGTGAAAGCCTTGGAAGAGCCCCGAAACCGAGTTCTGTTCAAACTTTGCCCAATGCCAAATCCCATTTTAACGGACTACTCCTTTGTTTATTCTGTGACTTAATGACTTCACAATGAAAGTATTGTTCTGCCTCTTTGTGTTTCCACTCAAGTTGTTTACTCAATTGATTTAGTCCATGTGGCTTCTTCCTAACTGTGTGTTCATCTTCCTGCAGTCCCCAGCGTACACCCTGGTCTGGACCCGCCAGGGCAATGGCAAGCTTCCCAACCGGGCCATGGATTTCAATGGCATCCTCACCATTCAGAACGTGCAGCCTGAGGACGCGGGCATCTACATGTGCACGGGCTCAAACATGTTCGCCATGGACGAGGGCACGGCCATCCTCTACGTGCCAGGTTGGTGATCCCAGGCGCCAGGCTGTCGCCCATCATCCACCACCACCACCCCCCCCTTCCCTCCCAGCTCCTGTCATTCCTCCTCCAACTCCCCCTCCTCTCCCTCGCTTTGAGTGGCCTTTCCTACATCTCCCATCAGGCACTGCTGGGATGTTTGTCTGTATTGGTCTGTTTTACCTGGATTATCTGCATGATTTGATCTTGCTCTGTCCTCCAGCCTTCCATCCCCCTCCTCTCGTTCAATCCTGATTCCTCACCCCTCCTACCTAAACGTGCTTGCTTACCCTCTCACACCCAAGCTTGCTTCTTCCATCTTTTATGTCAGTGATACCGTCCTCCTAACGCTTAATGCTCACTCTGTGTAAAATCTTTACTTTTCCTGGAATAATATACAGCTTGTGGGTGTTATGATCGCTGCTGGAATATAAGCTTTTCTAGTGATTAAACAGGGCTTTGGTGTCAGGGCTAGGTGTGCACTGCAACAACCATGGTGATTTTGTTGAATAACAATCAGTTACAAAAAATGATGAAAAGATTGCTCACAAATACTGTCTGTTATATTCTGATATATGGCAGTTTAGAGACAGCACATAGGAACCAACCAACCAAGCTAAAGTACAGGTAGCCCATTCACAGCACTGATCAGTGAGCTACCTGTACTGTAGCTGTCTGGGATTTACTGGTGACATTCTGTCTAATCTCTAGCTGTTGCTATGCTCACCTGGGGATTCATCGGTGGTGGTTTGGTTTCTTCTTAATCAATGGTACTGGCACTCCCAAGTGTTCTGCTAGCAGGGTGTGGGAGTGGTGTTTTATACCCTGGGAACCCTGGGGTTTCCCACTGAGCAGGAGAGGGGGATGAGATCCATGGGTGACACTGTGGCTGCCTAGTCACTCGGGACTGACTGACAATGAAAGAAGACTTAGTGTCTGTGTTGCACCACCAGTGAGGTACAACTGGAGCTGGAACCGTAGCGTCCACTGGTGTTATGTCCCCCCTCAAGCTTTCTCTCTGCTGTGACATCATCACACAGTGACAGACAGGAAACCTGTACAAACTACTGTTCTCATGAATGTTTCTATTAACATGTTAAATGGTGCTACCAGCCGTGCAGCAGGGTGAGCCTGTGGTTGAACTTAGTGAAGTTAGTATGTTATTGCTGCTGCTTCTAGCTTTGGACTTGATGGGTCCACAGCATGGGTAGCAAAGCTTTTGTTTGCTTTCTGGTTAGTGATTAGACTTTAGCATATTTCAAATTTGACTTGAAATCTGGATATGATATTGAATATTGGTCATATTAAATATACTGTCTGTTATAGGTTACCTGTTGCATTTATTTGTTAGTTGGCAAACTTTTTGAAATCAAGAGCACATCTTTGCTAACATATAATCTCATCAACATGTGTTGTTCAAATGTACAAATATTTTTTTTTAACTGTAGTTAGCTAGTGATTGATGTAAAAGAAATGGCACCAGAATGCTAATGCAGTTGACTGCAGAATAAAATGTCTATGTAGTCATTTAATGTGTGTTCTGTCAGTGCCTTTTAATGTTTAAAAAGTCTTGTTAAGCAGTTTATTTTTTATTTTGAATAAAACTAGAAAAAAATCATTTTGCAGTAGGAGAAAAATACATTATTCAACGATTTCTCTTTGACATTTGTTCATCATTCTAGCTAGTCATTTTATACTTGCTGAACCACTGTCCTAACAACAGAACCAAATTATGTTTAGATATTCAAAGGTGCTATTGTAAAGTTGTTCTAACTTGGTTCATTTCAATTACTTTAAGAATAACAAACAGATGTAATATACAAATATCACTATGTATTGTATTTATCATAACTGTGAAATGTGTGATGCTAAAGAGACATTTAATTAAAGCTGATGATCATGGATAAGTTGATGGGAATCTAACTTGAGTGAAACAGTTGTGAGGTAATTCAATTAGAAAGGGTTTTTGGAAACATTTAACAGATTTGTCTGGAGGAAAATACTGTAATATTGGCTGACTTAATGATAAATCTCCTTCTGCCAAAGCCTACATATTATTCAAACCACCAATGTCTAAACCACAAGCTGTATACGGTTGAAGTAGAATGGTTCAATGGAAGTAAAGTTTTTACGGCTGGTTTGTGCTACTAACATGCATGTCTCTGACTCTCAGTTTTTTGGCTTCATGTCCTGTGAGCTCTACCATGTCTCCCCATCCTTGTGTCATTGTGTTCTTGTCTCTGTTCTTGTCATCTGAAATAACCTGACTTTGAATCCACAGGATCACTAACACAGAAGACTGTTGGGCATTATATATTCTGCCAACAAATGTATCTGATTACAATCACTATTCCATCTAGTGTCTACCCATTGTGTGGATCTACAACATGGCGATATGTGTCATTATAGATCGTCATCAGAGTCCTAATCCTGTACTGGGTATGGAAGCACAAAGTCACACAGCCAAGGGCCATGTGTCACACCCCCACCCCCAAATACCTAACAGTATTGTCCCAGACATTAGACTACTTAACTGTTAACACAGTTATTGGGGTATTTTTCTATTTACGCATCCACAGGTACAGTATGTGTGTGTGTGTGTGTGTGAATTCAGAAACTCTGAATCTGATGGTACCCTCCCATAATGAGAAAGAAATACAACCATGTACAGAAGGCTATGCCTGTAAAAGAGGGGGATCCTACAGTATGTACATATAATAGATTTTTATAGATAGTTTTTAGCTGACACTTTTACCCACAGCGACATGTAGAGGGGGTTTTGTAGAAATGTACAGAAAGGGGGAAGGGGGCAATATGGACGGTACAGTACAGTTTGTTCTCCTCATTAGGCTTATAACTTCAAATCTGTATGCATTCATTATGGGAATCCAGTACAAATTGAATTCAAGTTTAGCACCTTGCAGATTATTCTGTTGTGGTATGTTGTGTTTGGTGCATTGTGGGCCATTGCGTGCACCAAGTCAGTCCCCACAAGGATGGATGGCAGAGCCGGTACTCTGGAGGGAGGTGTGGTCGGGCAGACCCTGTGGAAGGAATACTGGGGGAAGCCAATCCCAGGATCCCACCGTTTCCCTGGAAACTCACCTGTCAGTTTGCCTGTCCCCTCCCCTCCCACCCCTCCCCCATCTCCAGAGGCCTCACAGACTCAGATGTTTTACACAGCCTATGAAATGTTTGAAGGACATAGAACGCGTAAGTCCGCATGGCCACCTCTCCCTGGGACCCTGGAGGCCCCTCCCTCTCCTCTCTGTCACTCACGCATGACCTCTTCTTCCTTGGCATGGACTCAGAAGCCTGGAGATGCCCATGTACATTACCCTGCCCAGCAGCTACACACACACAGCAACACACGTATACACTCAGTACACACCAAACACTTCTGAAATACTGGATAGGATACAAACAAATCCTTTTATTATATGTATAATAATCCATACATTTTGTTAGAAGGTGTCTTCAAATATACTGTAGACTTCTGCTACTATTCTTGATGTAGCTAAGTAGTAGGTTGGTTAATTAGTTTTCATAGTATTTTTAAAGGCACAGTGTATGTAAATAATAAGACCACATGATACTTATACGATGCACAACCCTGGTTGTGATTCCCTGACTAGCCTGTCAGAGTGTCCAGGTGTACATGAGCATCTCCAGGTTCTCCTGGTTCTCCTGGTTCTCAGGGCCCTGCAGCAGTGCATGCTCCTTCATGTGGAAGACTCCTCTCCGATGTTGACTTCAGTACCAGCCCACTCCAACACCAGTCCCTCAGAAAACCCTCAAGCCACCTAGTTCTTCACTCACACATAACACCATGGACGTCACCACACCCATGGTGCTCCTGGAGGTTCTCAACACACAGAGAGAGGAGACCCCACACTTTCCTTCACCTGCTTCTGCTTGGTCCTCCCAGACAAAGGTCATGTCTCTGGGTGCTTCAAACATCATACTGTGGTTCATCCATCCATCACCACCACCATGGCTGCATGCCACAACTCCAGATGGCAGGCAGACCATCTCCATCATCTTGTTCACCTTCACCCTGAAACAAACCTCAGCTCATGTAGTGAATGGGTTAGAATGTAGAAGTGGTGGTACTAGCTGGTGTATATTGACAAGCTAGTGTGTTGTTGAGTAGAGTGCCTGACAAGGATTTAAGTTCAACTGAGCCAAGTCACTACATCATGATAACCTCTAGGGTTTATCATGTTACCTTGAATAACATGGGGCTTTCCAAAGAGTTACTAAACTCAAGCCCAAAGACTTTGTGTTTAGAAAACTGAACTTGCAAAATATATTTCCATGTGGTAACATCTTACACATACTGTACAGCATCTTACACAATGCTTTATAGCGTACAAAGTCCAGATCTATCAGGCCTGTCTAGGAAGTCCATCTAAGGGTCAGTGAGTCCCAGACTGGAGCTTATCTCCCAGCTTAGATAGTCTACTCATCCTCCCTGGCCACTGAAAGAGGGCTTTCTTTGGCTCTGTCTCCTGGGGATCATATGGGATTGAATGTGGGGCTCAGCGGCTAACCAAGCTGGCAGAGGGCAGTGTGGCCAGAGACCTTGCCAAGGCCCGCCTGCCACCTCTCATCTGGCCTGTGGACTGTGAGGGACCCAGGCTGCCAAGGGGTTGGGGTGTGGATGCATCACCCTCCACAGTCCCATGACCCTCCCTGCTGTCCCTGCTACACCCTTCCATTAGTCTGCCTTGAGACAGCGTAACGACACTGCTGATGAATCAGGGGCCTTGTATGATACATTTTCAGGCCAGAACGAACCTTAAGTAGTAGTAGGAAGTACATTTACGGTGTAGTATCTTCTCCATACACTATGTGGAGTGTCATTTGTACTGCACTTCCCACAAAAGTATACATTTGAGATTAGCTATGTGTACTTATGTGTACTTGTTATATATGGAGGACAGTTTTCAGGTAAGTCCAGGGCCCAACAAACTGAGGTCTCAGATCTCAGATGTCCCTTGTCCTCTGCTGGCTGCAGTGTGCCACTCTGTCCTCAGCACACACCCACAAGAGTCTCCTCTGTGTGAGCCGTGATGACCCCCGTCTCTCTCCCTGCAGCGTCGGAGGGTGCTCAGCCAGTGGCCACAGTCACCCCCCCTGTGTTGACCGTGCAGCTAGGTGGCCAAGCAGTGTTCCGCTGCACTGTCACAGGGAACCCCACTCCTGCCATTGAGTGGATCGGTAAGGGATTGTCAACAAAACATGACGCCAAAAGGTGTTTGCCTACACTAGTAGCTCCAGTGCTCAAATCCCGTCCTGATAAGTTACTGAAAAGAGAAACTTGTGCTAGGAGGTCCCGGGAACAGGTTGAGCCACAACGCCGTGGTGCGTGGAGGAGTTCTCACCTTCACCAACGTGGAGCGCTCTGACGAGGGCGAGTACACCTGCAAGGCCCTGAACACGCACGGAGAGCACACGGCCAGGGCCTTCCTCTACCTGCAGAGTACATCTGCTCCTACAGGTCAGCACTCTCTCCCCAGGGCCCCAACAGCTTCTCTGTACGGTCCCTGACTCTCTGCATGTGTGTGTTGCCAGGTGCCAGTCTGCCCCAGGTCCAGGTGAGCCCCCAGAGGGTGGATATCCATGAAGGGGAGACCCTGAGGCTGTACTGCAGGGCAGTAGGCGCACCCAGCCCCGCCCTCACCTGGAGGAAACAGGGAGGAACGCTCCCCCCGCAGGTGAGAGGAGTCACTGTGATGGCCTGAACAAAATGAATAGCTTCAAAGCAGCTCAGATGAGCCTGTGGTTCACATTGAACTGTACAGTCGTTGTGGAACTGTGGAACAATTGTGAGGGTTGTGTTGGTAACGGAACAATTGTGAGGGTTGTGTTGGTGACGGAATATGGCTGAACAGTATTTTGATCATGCTCTCTTTATTTTGTTTTTTCTTCCTTTGTTTCCTCCCTTTTTCATCCCACCCTGTTCCCTTGACGTTTTGCTCAGGCCATTCCTTCTCACGGTTTCCATCAGTTTAAAAGCAACAGTCTCGATGTGTTACAGAGACGTATTGACGAGCTGCAGGTCTGTCCATCTGTCCTCTGTCCGTATGTCTAGTCTCTACCTCCCACCTGTTGTCCTCTACTGACCTCGCCTCAACATGCTGTCCACTAAACGCATGCTCTCATGTCACCGCCAAGTCATTAACTACAAGCAAATAGCTGCTTTCTCTGTTCCATTAGAGCTAGTGTGGTGTTCGTGGCCTAAGAAACATAGCTTATTGTTGTTGTATCCATGAGGCTGGTTTTCTTATGGTATGGTCTAGACTAGTTGCCTTTGATGTTATAAATGTTCCATCATCCTCCATTCTCTAATCGGTCTGTCCACATCAAACCATCCCTCACATATTTGTTTTTCCCCTTAAACCAACAATTGACTCTCTCCATTCTGTTCACTGTATTGACACGACTAAACCAAGGTATGTCCGACATAGTTTTGCCCGTGCCCTGTGCCAGTGCAGCCCTCTGTCCCCCTAAGGGGTTAGCCTCAGTCCCTCGGCACCGCGTGTCTTCTACGCCACGGCCGAGGGTGCTGGGTGTCGGGGGGGCTCTTTAGTTCCGCCCCAGAGAGCTCCTGCGTTGTGTCAGCTTTTCCCAGGGGGAGCCGGGCTCTGCCGTGCGGCCACGCAGAAATACTGTGTGCTCTGGCAAACGGGTTTGCTTTGAAAACTCGTCAAAGGGTTCAGACACACATTGAGCCCGGGTCCGCCGCAGTTTAGCCCCCACCCTCACGGTTGACTGGGCCCCAGCTAAGCAGCTTTGTCGACGGAGGCCACACCCTGCCTTCCCCCCTCCCCCCGGATACTGTAAGCCCTGACCCGAGACCACGCCTCTCCTAGACTCCCTCTCCAAGTGTGTGCTACTGTAGACCATGCTGACCATGTGTCACAGCAGACCATCCCAAACAGACTCTCTCTCTCTCTCTCGCACACACACGCAGAAACACACACACATATACATGAGCTGAAATCAGTTCTAGCCGTTTAGGGATGCTGTGGGGGGGATGGGATGATGCTGTGACTGGTAGCAAGAAGTACCAGTCTGAGAACCTAGCTGGTAGTGGTTCCATTCACTGCTGCAGAAAGAGCTGCTTCACATTGCTTGCTATGTGATCCACGTCTTATATGTCTCAACTCCCTAACTGTACCCAGTCTTGTCATTTTAAAATCCTCATCCGCTAGTATTTACGTACTTCTCCAAGACATTGTCTGTAGTTTTGCTAGTTTATTAGAAGTGTTAATATTCACCAATGATCATAACTTGCTTTCACGTCTAACAGACTTAACCATATAAATCACTGTAGTAATGTTGACGGAACAAGTCAACATTGATCTCCCTTCCAGCGATGAATCATTTCAAATCTTCGCAATACCTCCAAAAAACACATAGTAATGTAGTCAGCGCACAAACAGCACTGCATAACAATGTCCCGTGAGCTGAAGGTCCATGCGTCACCGCTCAGTGCTTCTGTGTTGGTATTGCCTTAGTGTTGATTTGGTGTGTGCTGCTGTCAGGTATGCCTGCTTTCTCTTGTGCTCTATCTGCACTAAAAGGTGAGTGAAGTGGTTTATTGCACACTGTACATGTATGTATGAATTGATTGGGTGCACTGTAGAGATAAAGGTGGTATATTCCAACAATATGTATTGTTACTGTTCCGTACTGTACCTGGTGAACTGTATTTAGGGTTGAGTGTTCTTGAGTGTTGGAAAATGGTCTTCGTCATCTTCATCCTCATCTTCGTCCTGCTCCCTCGCTAGACCCGTATGGAGCGCACGGACATCGGCACTCTGCTCATCCCCGACATCAAGATGACCGACGGCGGCGCCTACCTGTGCGTCGGCACCAACTCCATCGGCTCGTCCGAGGCTCGCATCGAGGTGACGGTGACCAAAGGTGAGAGGTCAGGCACGGCTAACAGACCGGTGATGTAGGGGCCGTGTGTCTCCCCAGGGACTGTTCAGTGACTCTTGTGCTTTCGACAAGAAAGAGGATTCTGGATTCCACAGGATGGATGTACTGTAGGTAGTTGTGGGTAGATGTATGTTTTCAGAGAGGGGCTCTAAGCCCTGCGTGTTTGTGTCCGTGTAGCGGACGGCATCTCCTCGCCCATCTCCATCCAGCCCTCCATCGCTGACGTGCAGGAGGGCCACAGTCTGGACCTCAACTGCTTCGTCCCTGGAAACCCTCCCCCACCTGTCACCTGGAGGAGGGCCAGCGGCCTGCTGTCCTCCAATCACCAGGTGGGAACATGGAATTCCTCACACACACGCACACGCACACACACACACACACACACACACACACACTGAATGTATAAATGTACATGATATGCTTAGGTTTAGTTTATTAAAGCCAGTTGTGGATAAAGCAGTCGAGTGGTTTCAGCCATAAGTCCTTCCCCGTGTGTGTGAGCAGGTCCTGGGCAGCCAGCTGCGCATCCTGCAGGCCCGCGTGGAGGACTCTGGAGAGTACATCTGCAGGGTGTCCAGCAACCCTGGCTCTCCTCTCTCTCCTGTCCGCCAGGCCTCCGTCTCGGTCTCCGTCACCTCCTCCTCCTCACGTAAGTCTGCTGCCAGGCAACCATGGAGCCCAGATAGATATAGACATGTCGGGTGGGTTGGGAGTCTTAGGGAGTTATTAGCTAAGTAGACTTGACATTTCAACTAGCCTTGTGACTAATCTGCTGGCTGCGGCTGATAGAGTCAGAATCCACAGCAGGGAATCAACAGATTTCCGGGCCTTGCTATGGTGGAGCCTTCCTGTTTCCAGCCCTGCCTGCCTTCAGTGACCTCAGACCTCATCACACTGTCCCATGGTCTAATCTAAAGTGTTCTGTTTGCCATACAGTACATACTGTCATTGTATGTTACAACCAGAAACCAAAATACTGTTAGAACTAAGCCTTTCTAAACCTTCATTTTCTGAATGCAATATTTGTAGGTGACAGTGTAGGTTGGATGAAAGAGTATGCCAAATGAATACAATGTAAAAACGTTCTGTAGACGTACTATGATCCACGCTACCAGGAATGTAGTTCGTGTTAATGATGAGGAGACAGGGTCTCTCCAGGAGGCTAATGCTGTGTGTCCCCCTGTCGCCCCCTGTGTCCCCCTGTCTCCCTGGCGTGGAGCAGGTCTCCAGACCCCCATCATCTCCATCGAGCCCCACAGTGCTGCCGTGCGCCAGGGGGACTCGGCCAGCTTCAGGTGCAGGGTCTACAGTGGAGCCCAGCCTGTCCGGCTGGAGTGGAAACACTCAACCAACCAGCCCCTGCCAGGTGAGCAGAGGAACACACACACTCTCAGATACTGTACACCTGCTCTGCATATGTAACAGTCCATATGATTCCTAATGTTACTGTACCCACCAGTAGCTATGAACCACCTATTACATAGTTGCAGGAACATGTAGAGACATGTACTGTAAAGGATAGTCTAATGTGGACATTACACTCTTTCAGTCTGAGGTGATTTCTCTGATAGACTGGTTGACCTTTGACCTCTCCATCCCTGCAGACAATGTCAAGGTCGGCCCTGACGGCTCAGTCATCACCATCGCCAATGCCCGCCCTAGCAACAAGGGCACCTACCGCTGTGTGGCTAGCAACCTGTTTGGCATCACTCAGAGCATAGTGTCCTTGATTGTCAAAGGTACCTGACACACTCACACACACACACACACACAAACAAACCATGCAAATACAACCTACAATATGTGCATCTGCTTTCACTATATACAATCGACCCCCACTGGGTGTGTAGTGAAGTGTAGATTGTGAGAATCCTGGGTCGTGTGTTTCCAGAGTCTCCAGTGGCATCGGTCACTCCCCTGGGGCCGGTGAGAGTCCGGCTGGGTGAACCCATCAACCTGGAGTGCCAGGCCTCCGGAGAGCCACGCCCATCTGTCACCTGGCACCGCCTGGACAGCAACCGGAAGACCATGCTGAGCAGCCCTGTCCCCATGGAGTCCAACGCCGTCATGCAGGTGACCAGCTGACCTTGGGCTGACCAGCTGACCCTGGGCTGACCAGCTGACCCTGGGCTGACCAGCTGACCCTGGGATGACCAGCTGACCCTGGGCTGTCTTGTCATGTCATTCAGCACTCCCACATGACACAGGCTTCTACACTGACTGTAATGAGACGATGTGGCTAGGAGACATTTCCTTAACTCTGACCACTGAAGCGCTGTTAGAACTGTGCACTTCTGATCCTTGGTCTTCTGCTGTACTATATGTGCATTATTTGTGTCGCCTAAAATTGTCTGCTCAACGAATCAAATGTCAAATGGGAATGAAACTGTCTGCCTGGCAAAACCAATGAGCTCCCTTGTGATGGTTGGATCTCCCCCAGGTCCTGGTGGCCAGGCCCGAGGACAGCGGCACCTACGTGTGCACAGCACGCAACAACGAGGGCACCTCAGAAACCAGAGTGGAGGTGCTGGTGGAGGGGGGCCCCCTGCTGCCCTCGGCACCCAGAGCCTCGGTGCGTGAGCCCCTGATAGTGGTGGTGGCTGACCAGACGGCCACCCTGCGCTGTGATGCCCACGGTAACTCTCCCTGATGCCAGCCTCTGGGACACAGACACTACTGAGGAGAACAGGGATTTGTAGTTTGCAGCATGACTCAGCAACACACACCTTTAGAGATGAAAAGTTTTCGATCCAAGTCATCTTAGTAGATAAGTAAATAGCAGCCTTTCCCTCTGCAGGCTTCCCTCAGCCCAAGATCACCTGGTCCAAGCTGCGAGCCCCACTGCCCTGGACCCACCAGATAGTGAACAACCAGCTGGTCATCCCCAACGTGATGCGGCAGGACTCTGGGGAGTACATCTGCAATGCCACCAACAGCCTGGGCACCAGTCAGGTCACCATCATGCTGGAGGTGGAGAGTGAGTGTCCTTCCATCTCCTTCATCCTCCTATCCCTCAATCCAGCCCACTGTTTATTGCTTACGAGCAAACAAACTAGTTAATTATTCACAAACTCTAGTAATGACAAAGCAACAGCAACAAATTGTGTTTCTATGTGCTACCAACCATAGGCTCTCCCCTTACCATAACCACTCATGTCTCTGGCCCTCAGCCCCTCCCTACGCCACCTCCCTGCCCGATGATGTGGCTGTGCGTGTGGGGGAGGTGATCCGCCTGCAGTGCCTGGCCCATGGCACCCCACCCCTGTCCTACCAGTGGTCCAAGCTGAACGGCACCCTGCCCCGCAGGGCTGAGCTGCAGGGGGGGGATCTCCAGATCAACCTGGCAACCGCCGAGGACGCTGGCTCCTACAAGTGTGTCGCCTCAAACACAGTGGGCAGGAGTGAGACTGTAGCTAAAGTCACTGTCAGATGTAAGTATTGTGGACACCTCAGTCTCCCTTTTATTACATGGATTCAGATTCAATACTCTCCCCATCTCCCCCTCCCTCCCCTCCAGCGCCCCTGGCAGTGCGCGTGTCCCCCCAGGTGGAGGTCAAGGCTCGGGGCAGTGCCGTGGAGTTCACCTGCTCAGCTGCGGGCGGCTTGGAGACCACCGTCGAGTGGCTGAAGGAGGGCGGCGCCCTGCCCCCCAACCACCATGTCAAAGACGGGGTCCTGAGGTGAGCCTGACCCACGAGACCCACCCACACTACCGATATGAGGGCTTGTGGTTCTATCATGTCCTGATCTCGTGTGTGTTGTTTGAAGGATTGAGAACCTGGAGCAGAGCAACGAGGGCGTGTACATCTGCAGAGCCACCAGCGTGCATGGCCAGGCCCAGGACACAGCCAAGCTCACCATCCAAGGTCTGTCCGTCTGCCTGTCTGTCTGTCTGTCTGTCTGTCTGCCTGTCTGTGTCTGTCTGCCTGTCTGTCCGTCTGCCTGTCTGTCTTAGCTGTGATGTAGAGAAGTTTATTCTGATATGAGGTCTTTGATCGTATATCACGTTAACTCCCCCCCCTCCCGGCGCTCCAGCCCTGCCCAAGGTCATGATCAACGTGCGGACGTCGGTCCAGACGGTGATGGTGGGGAACTCGGTGGAGTTCGAGTGCCAGGCCATCGGCGAGCCCCAGCCCACCGTGCGCTGGAGCAAGGTGGGCAGCTCCCTGCCCGCCCACGTGGTGGTGAAGGGGGGCATGCTGAGGATCGAGCTGGTCAAGGAGGAGGACGCCGGCCAGTACCGCTGCACCGCCACCAACGACGTGGGCTCCGTCCAGTCTCAGGTGGACCTGCGTGTCCAGTGTGAGTGCACTGTGGAGTATACTAGTCCCCCTGTGTCTATACTTACTGTCTTCCTAAACACACACGTCTGTGGAAGCACACACACACATACACACACACATATGATAACCTGAGTGTATGTGTTGTGTCTAGCCCTACCCCAGATTGCAGGCCTGCCAGAGACCAAGGAGGTGACAGTGGGCTCGGATGCTGTCCTGCCCTGTGTGGCCACAGGATACCCCGAACCAGACATCAAATGGTCCAAGGTAACCGTGGACAACCCCCCTCTCCACACTGCTCCACTGAACAAACCAGCCACACTGATCTGCACATTATGGTATGTTGGCGTGGCCATGACTGCTCGGTTGATGTCCCCAGCTGCATGGAGAACTCCCCCCCAAGTGTGGGAACGGCAGCGGCAGCATCCTGACGGTTCCCAAGGTAACCCACGAGGATTCCGGGACGTACGTGTGCGCCGCCATCAACAAGCAGGGCCGGGTGGAGGCCTTCACCAACCTCACGGTGCATGGTCAGTCCACCAGGGAACACGCACACACAACCGCCCCCCAAAAACAGCACACGCAGACATGTTAGGGCCGTTCTGTGTCTAACCCCTTCTCTCTCGGTGTGCTGTCTCTCCAGAGAGAGTGATGCCTTACTTCACCCAGGAGCCCCTGTCGTACCTCACCCTGCCCACCATCAAGAACTCGTACAAGGCCTTCAGCATCAAGATCACCTTCAGACCGGACAACGTGGATGGTGGGGACTCCCTGAGAATGCTCTGTGGCTTCTGTCTAAATGATATGTATTGTTTGTGTTGTTTCAACTGATCTTTGTACTGACATTGAGTTAGTAATGTCTGTGATCTTGACTTCTGTTTGATATCACGTTTTCCCTGTGAATGATGTCTCGCTCTTTTCTCCCCCTCTGTCTCCCTCCCTCTCTCACCTCATGTGGTGGGAAGGTCTCATACTGTATGCGGGTGAGTGAGTCCCAGTGCTTGAGAGCTAACTCAACACTGACTCTGGTGTTGCTGTCTGGACTAACCAGCAAAGCTACCAGTATCACGGAGCCTACGTACTCATAATGGATCCTGATGGAACAATAGGCTGCTATCAGAAAGAATGGCCTGTATAGGCATGATGGATGTTCTGGCTGGTTGATGCCGTCTTTAGCCTGTTGGTGATATGACATGGATATGAACGTGCTATTGAATGTGACTGATGGACAGAATGAACTACAGTAATGCTTCCTCCAACTGCATCAGTTCCTACTCTCAACAGTACATGATCACACTGCTGCAGTGTTACCATGTCTCTGTCCTTAGCCTTGGTATTGAGACCGTACTGTGAAGTGTATCAGCTCTGATGTGGGGGTCTACAGTAGACAGATACCAGGTCCTCCTTGGGCATGAAAAATGATATAATTTTGCTTGCAGCGTTATTTTACGTTTGCAAGGGCATGATAATAATTTTGAATGTTTCAAAAAGCCCAAGGAGGAATAGGGCTGCTTTAGTATGAAACAAGTTGATATAACATCTTTAACAGGGGTTTCCAACCACGTTCCTGCAGAGCTACCTTCCTGTATGTTTTCAACCCCAAAACAATCTAGCACACAGATTCAAATAATTTGCTTTGATGTGTTGAATTACGTTAGTTCCCAACTGGGGTTGGAACACAAACCTACAGGCAGGTGTCTCTCCAGGAACAGAGTTAGAGACCTCTGCTAAACCATACATCACTGACTCCCAGGTATGTATTTGTGGTCATCCTCAACAAACCAGACTTGAGGCTCATTCTAGCCCCCTAAACTCTTATTCCTGGTCCCTCACTTCCAGGATCAAAGATGAAAGGACAGTATAGAACACATACTTTACATACATGCAGTGCAAACTATGAGAGGATGCATGGTTGACTACATGATAATACAAGTGGCTTGATCGGTTAGCATGTGCTTGGCATGCAGCGTGTGTGAGGTTGGTGACCTGTGACAGTGTGACAGTGGGCGTGTGAGATGCAGTGTCATGCCCAGACATGCCCAGGGGTGGCAGCTCAGGGACCCTGGCTGCTCCCTGCTTGGCCTGGCCTTGGCCTTCCTGTAGCATGTTGCTTTACCATATATTAGCTTTCAGACTGAATGACATCTGATTCTCCCGTGATTCCTCCCAGTGTGTGCGGCAGTGTGTGTGCACCATGCTAACTATGGCTCCTCTACTCTGCTAGGGATGATCATCTATAATGGCCAGAGGAGGACCACAGGAGCAGACTTCATCTCTCTGGGACTGGTGGGTGGGCGGCCAGAGTTCAGGTGAGGTTAGGAGACCTTGACGAGGACGATGAAAAGGAGGAAGATGATGATGATGTTACTGATGATTAGGAAGAGGACGAAAATGATGATGTCTTTGATGATTATGATGAGGAAGATGCCAATGATGATGCTAATGATGCTAATGATGATTCTAATTATGCTAATGATGATGCTAATGATGCTAATGATGATGCTAATGATGCTAATGATGATGCTAATGATGCTAATGATGAGGTGTAGGCTGTTCTGTATGGTGATGGCGATCGTGTAACGTGAACACGTGTCCTCTCAGGTTTGATGTGGGCTCAGGCATGGCCACTATCCGCTACCCCACCCCTATCAAGCTGGGGGAGTTCCACACAGTGGAGCTGTACCGGAACCTCACCCAGGGAAGCATCATAGTGGACGGAGGCACACCTGTCAACGGCAGCTCCCAGGTAGCCCACCCACCCACACACACACACACACACCTTAAACTGAGATTTCACTCAAATAACATATCTTTCAACATGTCTTGCAAACGCCACATGCAGACAGTAGTAGCACAGTATTTGTCGTAAATGGGACTCGCTCACCCAAAAATACAATACAGTATACATAATGAATCAATCAAATTCATTCTTTTAAATGTTTGGATTAATTCACTCGTGTTTCCTGTGTGATGCTACAGGGCAAGTTCCAGGGTCTGGACCTGAATGAGGAGCTGCATGTGGGCGGGTACCCCAACTACACCCAGCTGGCCAAGACTGCTGACATCAAGACTGGCTTCGTCGGTGAGAGACCTGCTCATGTTCCCACAGTACCATTCAAGCACTGTGACTGCACTGCTTTGGTGCTGGGCCAGGCCCCTGTCAGTCTGTGTGTGGGTGTGGTCTAACCCTCTGATGTGCTGTGCTGGTGTGTAGGCTGTATTCGCCAGCTGATCATCCAGGGGGAGGAGGTCATCTTCAAAGACCTGGATCGCAGCTCTACAGGCGTGTCCAACTGTCCCACCTGCAAGGACCGCCCCTGTCAGGTCAGCCCACACAGACACCACTGTTACACGACCATTACACTATCCTGTTCTGATCAAAAACAGGACCTGGAGGAACTCTAGGCTTTGAAAGTAACACTAGGGCTGTGAGGATTTCCTTGTCAGTTCATATGATGTGGTGTGGCTCCTGGTCCCAGAACTGAAGCAGGATTTTCTTTGTGCTGCTCCAGAACGCTGGCGTGTGTGTGGACTCGGAGGCCAGCCTGTACAAGTGTAAATGTCCCAGATCTTTCACAGGCAGCAACTGCCAGCACCACACCTCCGTCCACTGCCACGCAGGTAAACACGGTCTGGGTCCTTCCTCTGGTGCGTCTCCTGTTTACTCGTAAACCAGGCTGCTATTTCTGTCAGGGTTAGTCTCCTATAATGTCAGGGTGACTGCATGTCCTTTTTAACATCAGAGTGGTTCAGTTCAGGTCAGACAGCTTTATCACAATAAGGGCATTTAATTTGCAGCTCACCCAGTCCGTACACACAACTTAAAAACAGTTCTTGTGCATAGGACAATAGAAAGAAAACAACAAACCACCTAGCGTCGAGGTAGCCTGAGGACAGTGGGAGTACGAGGGTTACTGAAGGTGTTTGTGTCTGTGACTGTTACAGAGGCCTGTGGACCCGATGCCACCTGCATCAGCCGGCCCTCTGGGATGGGCTATGACTGCCGCTGTCACCTGGGGAAGTCTGGGAACAAATGCATGGATGGTAAGATAAGGAAAGGTTTCTAGTACCCCCCCCCCCCCATGTTCTTCATGGATGAATAGAGACAGGTCTGCCCTGTCAGGTCTGGTAGTGTAGACAGACCTCTGGCCCTACACACTCAAACATAGCTCAACTGCTCACAGTAGGTGTTCCCTCTGATGTCCTGCAGGAGAGCTGGTGACAACGCCTCTGTTTGACGGTGATAAGTCGTACATCGCCTATCCTCCCCTGACCAACGTCCACGACGACCTGCGCATCGTGCTGGAGTTCAAGCCCCTGGACCTGGACGGCCTGATGTTCTTCAGTGGAGACAGGAAGATGAAGGTGGAAGACTTTGTGGCTGTTTCCATGGTGGACGGACATGTGGAGTTCCGCTACGAGCTGGGCACAGGTCAGTCCCACTGTTGTTGGTCAACCATACTGTGCTGCTTTGGTCTCCTCTGCGTTGTGGTCTTATAAAACAAACTATCCTAATCAGTCCATCATCATGAGGAGTGAATCAGAGATGTGGCTTGTCACTAGAGGCGTTAACCTGTGGTGGGTTGGTTTTGTCCTCCAGGGCAAGCCATCATGCGTAGCGTGGAGCCTGTTTCCCTGGGCCAGTGGCACCGCGTGACAGCAGAGCGGATTAAGAAGGAAGGTTACCTGAAGGTGGACCAGGGTCCTGAGCAGAGACGCACCTCCCCGGGGAAGGCCCAGGGCCTCAACGTCCACACTCCCATGTTCCTGGGAGGGGTCCCCAGCATGGACATCCTGCCCAAGCCGGCCAACGTCAGCATGCTGTTCGACGGTTGCATAGGAGAGGTCAGAGCAAGGACACAGGAAACCACGACAACTGTTTCATAATCCATCAAATATTGCTCACCCCAGAACAAAAACAAAAAACATGTCTCTGACCCCCTCTGCCCTGTCCAGTTGTCGATCAATGGTAAGAAGGTGGACCTGTCCTACAGCTTCACAGAGAGCCAAGCCATCAGCCAGTGTGTGGACGCCAGCCCGTGTGAGCGGCGGCCATGTCTGAACGGAGGCAGCTGCCTGTCCAGCCCAGAGTATGAGTACCAGTGTCTCTGTAGGGACGGCTTTGAGGGTGAGCGCCATACTGTCCCAGAAAGAAGGATCCTACTGGGATGGATTTAGGAATGACTGTTGTCATTGCTGTTATTTCTGGTCACCAGCCTGCTATATGATCTATGTATGACCCCTCACCTTTCACTCCTGAACCTGTGTGTGTGTGTGTGTGTACCCCTCCAGGTGAGCGCTGTGAGATAGTCAGGGACGTGTGTCAGCGGGACTCTCAGTGTATGAACGATGGCAAGTGTGTCGGCGGCCAGTGTGAGTGTGCTACCAACTTCAAGGGACCCCTCTGTGTGGAACGTAAGTGCTGTCTTCTTCCTTCCTGTGGCCATACTTCCATCAAAATAACTCATCTACAGCGTTTGTCTTTTGTGGGGGCATGTTTGTTGAGGATTGTATTGATGGTGGCGTCATAATCGGGGGGATACAGACATTCTGTGAAGGATCCCAGTCTTGCTCTGGACAGAAGTAGACACGTGTTAGAGTCTCCGGATGGTCCTTCTGGGTCCTGCTGACAGAGCTGTAGACATGCCTGCTTGTCCCAGGGGGGCGTTTTATCAGCCGGGAGCTTCTCCAGACCTGCTGCGGCCTGGAACAGATCCGTACCAGATAGATTCTCCACAGCCAGCGACATCAGACAGCTAGAGAACGAGCCTCCAGCAGGGCGCTGTGTGTAGCGTACATGTGATGAAGTGTGTCTCACTCCGTGGATGTGTCCCACACACACAGGGCAGGTGGCCAGCTTCTCCGAGGCCCTGTGGAGTTTGGAGGGTAGCGGGGCCAATGGTACAGTATCATCACCTCAGAATGCCTGACAACACCGTGACTAACAGAGGACCGGCTGTCTGACCCCGGGGGCATCTGTACCCCCCCCCCCCCCCCCCCCCAGACCCGCCCCTATCCGCCGCCCACCGTCCTCCTAACACAAAAAGATCAAACGCTGCACCTGTATTTAACTGGTGACGGGTTCTTTATCCTGTGGAATGTTGGGAGAGGGGAATTCTATATTCCAGGCTAACGTAGAATGGAGTAAGATATCATTGCCTTTCAGGTCAGACACTGGTCTGGTCATGGACATACAGTACAGTCGCTCTGTGTGACAGTAGAAATGTAGAATTCCCCTTTTTAAATATCCGTCAGCGTCTTGTACAGTTTCTGTCGTACTTACTCACTGCAACACAAACTCTCGTTTCTTGCCTTCGAATCTACCTGTCACAAAACAGAGAAAGATGGCGCCTTTGTCCTTGTGTTTAGGCTAGGAACTGAGACGAAGGGAACACGAGCAGGGATGTTGTCCGTTACTAACCAGTACAAGTGTTTCTCCAGAAAGTACTTTGTTATGTGATAGCAGGGTTTAACTCTCTTATGAGTTGGTCTGCAGTACTGGGTACATGATGATACGTGCATGGATCCGTGGTTTGGTCAGCTTTCAGATGCCTGTGTCTCGTGGCGGGATAGACACAGTGTGTGAGGAATGAGGAATGACTTGGACTGACGGGAATGTTGTCTGATTGCGCTCTGTTTGTTGGAACAATTGAATCTTGAATCACAATAGTTCCCAGTTTTGAGGAAAATGTGTCTGACGTCAGGAGCATTTTGTAACATAACATCTACTTACTAAATTGCACTATGACAGTTGTCATTGTTTTTTTCTTATATTTATTTTTAACATTAATGTTGTCGTATCTAACTGAGATTGTTTGTCTAAGGTGACATCTACGTCCACTGCCATCGGAGGGCGCTATAACACAGAAGCTAACAGGTCACAGCTCACAGACCAATCACATGTCAATCACTATGTTTTGGTAGATGCCCCCTCTCCGTATGCAGCTGGTTTCCAAGGCAACGGCTACCTGGATCTTCCTAGGTCTGTTTTCCCCAGAAGGTAAGTCATCTCTCCCAGCTCCACTCCCATAGCTGTTGGAAGTGGAGGTACCATGGCTCCCTACCTGGGAGGATTGATCTCCAGTCGGTCAGTGTCTCTGATGTGATCGTCCGTGCTCTCTGTTCCAGCTCCCAAGACTCTCCAGAGACCATTCAGCTGGAGGTCCACACCACCTCCCCAGAGGGCCTGATCCTGTGGCATGGAGTGGTAGGTCCTGGTCCTGGTCCTGGTCCTGGTTCTGGTCTCACGTCCCTCACGTCCCCCAACCCACCTGCCCAGCCCCTCTAACACACACCACCACCTCTTTGCCTAATCCACGTGTAATAACTTGGTAAAGTGTCGTAAAACACTGTATTTCAGCCATGCTCTCATATTCACCCATATGTATCACATGGACACCCTGTCTGACTCCTAATATTCAGCTTTCATCACTGCAGCTCGTGTGATTGTTAAGCATGTTGTCTGACTGCCAGACCTGTGTTGATAAGGCATGGTATTGACTCCACCACTGCATGCTGCCTGGTTGTGCTTTGTCACCCTAACTCCCCCTCCATCTTCCTCAGGAAACCAATGGCCCGCGTCATGTACGCAGGATGCATGCTAGTAAAAAGGTATCCACCGCCCCTAAACACCTGTGCTAACGTACCTCTTAAAACGGGTGCTCCCCGCATTCAGTGCTGTATGGTGCTTCGAAATGGTACTTTGTATCTGTAACTGAGAACAGCTTGTTTTGAAATGTACAAGTGTTTGTTAGATGTGGTATCTTGTAATGCATGGTGTACATGACGACTCCACTGCTTGACATGTGATTAACTGTTTTGTGTTACACGTTACCACGGAAACGTTTGGATCAGGTCAGAATTCACAGTTTGAATATGTTCCATATGTGTAAAATGCTAATTAGAAAGCATTTACAAACCTGGAGCCATCTGCCTCGGACTGTGAGAAGTTGTAAAATAATCATAATTCACAGCTTTAAGTGGGCAACAGGCTCACTAAGCCATGTCCAATCGGATGTAAGTATAGTACTGGGATATCCTGCACCTTCTGCTCAGCTTTGTCATCAAAACGATTTGTTTCCAGGAACTGGGAGAGCAAGGAAAGGGCAAGGACTTCATTAGCCTCGGTCTGCAAAACGGACACCTCGTCTTCAGGTGAATCATCACTGTCAGCATTATGTGACGCGTGCATGTATACAATGTAATACCGCCCCCATAAAGCCCGCTGTGTAGATACAGTGTGTATCTGCACCAGTGCTGGTAGGCCCTAGTCTGAGGGAGCCTGTGTGAATGTGTGTTCTGCCCACAGCTACCAGCTGGGCAGTGGGGAGGCAGAGATCATCTCCAAGGAGGTCATCAACGATGGCAAGTGGCACAAGATCACAGCAGTCAGGTACAGTGCAGCCCCAGTACCATCCTACCAGCCCTGCCTGCAGAGCTCAGAGCTTGTAACAAAGGCTTTCTCTCCTCTTCGGACAGAACTGGGAAAGATGGATACATCCGGGTAGATGGAGGAGACATTAGACCCGGACAGTCAAAAGGCAGGAGCCTTATGGTGAACACCAAAGGCAGCATATACCTGGGTAACATTTACATTTACATTTATTCATTTAGCAGACGCTTTTATCCAAAGCGACTTCCAAGAGAGAGCTTTACAAAGTGCATAGGTCACTGATCATAACAACAAGATAGCCAAAAAACATCGCGAGTAGCCAAAACATGAAGCACACATTGTGAACAACCAAAGTAAGTGCCAAAGGGAAGAACCATAAGAGCATGTAGTTAAACAAGTCACAACCAAACAACATGAACAGCTATAAGTGCAAATGTACCTGTGGGAAAAAGCAAGCAACAGTAATAAAACAATATATCACAGCGAGAACCAAAAATTTAAATCAGTTACCACTAACCACAAGAGCAACAAGTCTCTAAGCAAGAGTCATTGTGATCCTTGAGGAAACTAACATCGGGTCAAGCGAACCGTTCCTAAGTACCGTTGTACTCCCGGAACAAGTGCGTCTTGAGCCTTTTCTTGAAGGCACACATCTGGCACACATTGAAGGGTAAGGCACACATCTGCACCTGTGAAGGACTGGGTGGATAGAGAAACATGTTCAGTGCTGGGAAATGAGGCTGTTCTTCAATTGGTCCTGGATTATGTGTGTGTATGTGTGTGTGTGTGTGTGCGTAACAGGGGGAGCCCCAAACATGGCAGTTCTGACAGGAGGAAAGTTCTCCTCTGGGGTGTCAGGGTGTGTGAGGAACCTGTCTCTGATGAACGGACAACCAGGACAGCAGCCCGGCAGGACGGTGGACCTGCAGCTCCACGCCACCACCGGCAAAAACGTCAAGCACTGCTCCTCATAGACAGCAGCCCTCACACACACACACACACACCTACCCAGTGACTATGGAGATATGATACCATCACACACAGACACATTCACACACCCAACTAGCCACTCTCCGACACACACGCGGCCTGACTGAAATTGGTGCTTTGCTGCTACCAAAAGATAATCACAAAACAAAAGGATACTCCGAGTGCATTAAACCAAAAAAAGAGAGAGAAAAAAATGGTTATTATTAACAAGTCTTCTCTTCCTCTGTTGTATTCTCGATGAAGGACTATTAACACAGGAGATCCAGAACAGTTTACATACTCCCTGCAGTAGCTTTAGCTTTGAGAAGAGAGTAAAACGCTAGGCCTTCTACGATGGGTCAGATCCTATGGAGATGGAAATGTTTTTACAGCACTGAATTTTAATTTATATACATATACATATATATTATATATTTGTGGGAGAAAACATGCGAACTAACCATAACTGCTCTTCTATTTTCCTAGAGTTGATTCTAGGTTCTAATATTGTGTGTCTCAGGCTTTTGAGCCTAACTGTGTTGATACTTGAAGAAGCTACAGCCTTCTTTGTTCACCTCTGTTGTGTAGCCGTAGGGGCGGGCATGCTCACAGTCTAGCAAACCTTTGGGAGAGGGAGTTCACCAGGTCATGGCCACGCAGCATCGAGTCACGGCTCAGGTGAAGACAGGATTCAAAACAATACTAAACTACAGCAGCAACTGTTAGGATTGCTGATGCTTTATTCTGTTCCAAGCCATTTTTAAAGCTCAAATCACTTGCCTTCCGTGCATGGTTGCCTGTTTTCAGTCTGTATTTGTTTTTATACAAAATATTGGTGCTAATGTCAGACACACAAATACATCACATGAACACATGATCATTTGTCTGTCTCATTTTATTCATGTTTAGCAGAAAGGTTTTGGGGATAGACATAGTAGGACAAGTGGCTGTAAGGCATTTAAACAGAAGTTACATATGTGTTGCCAGGGGGAAAACAATTTCTGATGCGCATGAGATTTGACGTAGGTTTTATCATATATATTTCCTCCAAATTTGATGTATTTTTCTGTCTCCTCCATAGTCCTCCGAATTAGATTGAGTAGATCTCAAACGACATTACTGAGGTGCCGGTAATGGGTGGAAGTGTAGTTCATGTTTTTATTATGATCGACTGTGGAAAAGAGTTTCCCCAAAATACAAAACATCTGCCAGTCAGACACATTTCAGTGTGTATGTGTTGGTAGGCTGTGTATGTGCAGCATTGCTCCTTCAGACTCTACCCCCACTCTTGATTTTCTTTCAAACTGTTAGTGAAGTCAGAAAGTGTGTAGTGGTGTTTATGTGTTGTATGTGTCTGTGTTAGTGTGTTAAAACACAGTGTGTGTTCATTGTGTGTATGTCATCAAAAGCCCTAAAGGAGTGTCAAGCCAAATCCTCAGCAGAACTGCCTCATAACGTTCCTCATTTTCAGGTTCTGTAGCCATAGAAACCTCCGGATATATGTTTTCAAACTGAGGAAATGGCTGTAATAGTATACTTTGAGGTTGATGCATGTGCAGTAAGCAGTAGACACACTAGACACACAGTAGACCTGGGAAGAGTTCAGTAGAGTGCAGTAGAAGCGTCCTGTGGGTGCAGTGACCAGCAGTCTAACTCCCATAAGCATGCTCGCCCACGATGGTTGACCACACAACAAAACCATAATGGCAAGTTCACTACGGGGCTCACAAACCTTTTCACTTTTTGTAAGCTTAAGATTCTGTATGTTTATTAATATTCTAAAAATGAGCACTATCATTTCACTTAAAGTTGCTTCATTTTTATTTATTTTGTAAGTTTTTTTTCCACTGCAGTTGTTTTCAAGCTTCCCTTTTATCTTTGGTTATTGTGTTTTGCCTCCCATACTCCCTGCCTATATAATTCATCCCCCTATGTTGGATTAGTAAAACGCCCCCTTGGCCCCCCCCAGAGAGCCTCAGAGATGCCTTTTGGGAGTTCCCATGTTCCCTGATGTCAGGGGAATGTCTATGGGAAACACGTGGTACCCAAGCTGACTGGATGGTTCCATCTGTAGACTTGTACAGTGGAGATTTTCCAAGGCCTAGATTGTACAAACAATGCTTTGACTGACATTATTCATGAGGACAGGTAACACTGGGATTGTTGTGGTGTGTATAGCCCAGCTAGTTCGCAGTCATCAACAACTACGCTACGGAAAGTAGAAATACAAAAAAAAAAGATCAATAAGTGATCAAAATACTGAAAGCATTTAAGATGCTCTAAAATCTGAGTTATTCAAGTTTGTTTATGGAGCTATCTTATAAATGATGGAAAGTACAAATTTTTGAAATTGTTAATATTGTGTATGTATGACAAAAGGCAAAATGTAAAGATGGACTGTCAGAGTTGAGTCAGTGATACTTAGCTACAACCCTAAATGAAATGATGATCTACTATTGTTTTTGACTGTACCATTTCCAGAGTTGGGTGAACTCTCCCCCTCCCTCAGTGTTTCTTAAATAAAACAAAATTCATGTGCTATTTATTATTTTGTGACTTGTGTTATTTTGCTGACTTTGTTATCTACACAGGCAGTCAGGACGTCCCAATGAGTTACCCAACATTTTTACTCAATCTCCCCATTGTCTCCTCATTCTCTTTGGCAGGCAGGCCTATGTCTTTTTGACCCTAAGGATATGAGAATGTGATGTGAAGAGTCCTCTATTACAAGGATAGTTGAAAATGTCAAGGTCCGCTGTCCCCTTGTGGAAGTTACACCCTAATCCGATTTCTGAATGTACAGACCCGAAGCCAAAGTCTACTATCATCTTTATCCTACTGTAGAATGGGGACTCTTTTGTTGGAACGAGTCCAGAGTTTATTTTAATCTCATCTCACATTATGTTAAATTATACCTGTGGTAAGGTGTTGTTTTTTGGGAGGGGTACAATTTGCCATGTTCAGCATATGTAAAGGAGCTGTATCCATTGGCCTTTTGTATTCAATGGTAATAACTGCATGGCCTAAAAGTACAGTCAAAAAACTTTGAGAACTAACCATCGGATGATTTGCAAGATCTGGGCTCAATCACTTCACACTACATAGACCTTTTGTTGAGTTTAGACACAAAATCCTTCCTGATTGAGACATATACAGTATTATGCACTGGTGTTTGTTCACAGTCGAGTCGTTCAGTGAAACAGAATAGTCACTCTGTTCATACACAGGAAATGTGTGACACATGGTCTCATACACTCACATCAGTGTGAAACTAGCTCCAGCTGTTGGTTTCTCCTCTGTTGGACTGTATAATGTCTGAGCCACTATGATTTCATTCTTCTTCTTGTTACAAAAACTAAACCCTCAGTTGATACATAATTGGATTCACTTACCATATTAGTGGCACAGATTTGTGGAGAGTATATGCATTGAATCCAGTGATATATGGATTATATCTCTATAATACAGTAATGGGTTAAATGAGTTATGCCAGGATAACTCACCTGTTGCCGACCTGTGCCTTTAAGAGGAACTGTCTGCTTCTTAGTGGTGACATTTAGCTGAGCCTGGAGGGCCATTTCCTTTCAGGAAATCAATCCACACAGTAACACTGAGGCTGTCTTTTTCAGGCTGTTGTGTATAATTCCACTGTGTAAGCAAGTAACAGTTACTCTAAACGTATTATGCTGGTTATTTGTGAATCAAATTGTTGTTAGAGGCATTCACCCTGCGACCCTGTGGACCCTCTGATTGTTTTCTTTGGGAAATGTCAGTTGTCACGCCAACAGGTGAGTTGCCTAGTCACATATGAGGTCCTCCCTGCTACAAATCGGATAGGCCTACACAGGATGGACATGTTACTTCAGAGGATGCAAGTCATAAGCAGTCCACATAGTTTAACACTTGTAGCTATATATACTGTATACATATATATTTATATATAACAAATTATTATTATTGAATCATTGTGCCAGGTTCTTCCTAACCTTGCGTGACAGTTGGATTTGCAAGAGTCCAATCATGCAAGAATCCATATTGCCAATTTCAAAGTTATTTGTTTGTGCCCAAACCACAGTGTTTCGGACCAATCACCATCCTATTAGAAATTACTGGTAGCTACAGGCATGGTTGAAGTTAGGCCGTGATAGATGGTAATAGACAGATGTTTCATTCTTATCATTCATGATCTGCCATTTTTCTAAAACGCCTGCCTTCTTTAAAACAGTTTCTAAAGATGACGTCCCAGATGGTTATGTGTAAAAACCCATCTGGTGATCAGGTTATGTTCTTCTTCCATCCTAGAACAGTAGGTGGAGGGATTTTTTGGGGGGAGAACTTTTATTACTATTGTAAAGGAACATGAAGCTTGTGTATTAGTTAAATTCACTCCTCAGTGGAAATGCTGCCACCCATGCCAAAGAAGAGCGTTTTTCTGCTGGTGGACATCAGAGGATTTTACTGAATATAATAATCCTCTCTCCTTACATTGTAATACAAAATAATTGTGGTATAATGGTTTGCGAAATCCTCAAAAAACAGGAAATTTAAATGACCACAGCAACCCATCTAATGGATGAGACCCACTCATCCTACTGATCTTCTAGAAGTCAGCTATGCTGCATGGGGCAGAGATGACCTGATATCTATCCTTACAGAGATGAGATAAAACAATGCAGAGCATTGTTATTTCAATCTAGTTCCAACAAATCCCTTGTTGGACGGGACTCTTAAAGAGAACAGTCAAATTTCAACTCGAGGTGTGCAGAGAGAGAAAAAGAGTGGGGATTAGTGTGAAGAAACCTGAACTTCCTGAGAAGACCACATTGAGAGGGGTGGAGAACAGGATGGGAGGAGGATGGAATAAGACACACACACACACACACACACACACACACACACACACACACACACACACACACACACACACACACATGGACAGGTACAGGTAATAGAAGGGCATCTTCTACTTTGATGTTGTGATCTGAATGTACAGGAGGAGCCTGTATACCATGTGACAGCTTGTACATGGAGGAGACCAGGAGACCAACTCTATTGGTCAGCAGTATTCAATCTTGATGATGTGGACAGATTCAGACCATTCCAGTTAGTCTTACAAACACATTGCTCTCAATGCTGCAGATTATGCGGTGAGTAATATTTAAATATTATATGCTGTATGTAGAATTACAAGTATGATGCTACCTTAGAAATGATCTCAGAGTGACTTTTCAACCTAATGACATAACCTCTGTTATGCTTTCTTAATAGCAGATTTCTCTTGCTGAAAAATTACCATTTATCATCATGTTAACTCATATCTTTGCAATCAGCACCGTTCTAACTGCAGGTAAAGGCCACTAAGATTCTATATTTTTTTATAAAGACATTAATTTACTTACTTACACTTACTGTTAGTATACAGAAAGAGTCATGTGAACTTGAAATACAAATCTCGATGTGGGTCTGTGTAATATCATCTCAACAGTCACACAAAAAATGTAGCAGCCTTAGCCAGGCTAATCATGTGTAAAACAACCTTTGAAACATTCTGAGTTGGTCCATTGCAGGTCCAGTGCCTCAGAGGGTTTTGCATGTCTAAACTCAGAACAGAAGCGGTGGCCATGTGAGGATTACAAAGTCCTGTTCACCTGCTCAGGATCATTCTGTACTGGTAAGGATCCAAAAACATGACCCAGATGCATGATAAACTGCTGGACCAAAGGGTTCTGGCTGTCATTGCCATTCACTGTGATACTTCCATGTACCTGCATGTTGAAATGAGAATTTGCTAAATGGTTTTGCCATTGAATTAGAATGCCACAAGGGGAGGTATTATGTAATATCTTGTGTATGATGACAGGCAGACTGTTGTCTTGTTTTGGACAGAGTGTAGAACGTGCTGGTTCAACCACGATGACCCCACAGGTAATGGAGACTATGAGGTGCTGAGTGTGCTCCTCAGAATGTACCCCAGGGAAATATATCATCGTCCAATAGCTATTGAAGCCCAGACAGTGTATGGAGAGCCAGCCTCCGGCACTTCAGACCGCCTCCTCATGTAAGATACAAGTATCTTTCTGCTACAAACTAATTCATGACACAGAAACATCAGACAATACCACAAAACCACCTGACCATGAATCAGATGGGATAAGAAGTAACGCACGCCCAATCAGCGTCTCACAAGTAATGTTACCCAACCCATCTGCAGCCTCTATGTTTATTTAAACAGATAGTCATCTACTACAACAAACAATCCCCCTTTCCTGTATGCAGCAACAGTTGTCACAGCATGTGTCTCTTAACAATGAACATAGAAGCCTTACGAATCAAATCACATACAAACCACATTATTTTACACATCACAGTGTACTTTCCACTCATCCCTGTGGTTCCTTTGCTGCAGTTATGATGCCACCTATGGGTTTGCCTGTGTAAATGCAGACCAGGGAAACGGACACTGCCAGGACTATAGAGTTTGTTTTACATGCCCGACAGAGTTCTGCCAAGGTGTGTCCACTTCTGTGTCCTCATCATCCTGAACAGACCTCAAGTGCATAGCAAACACATACTTGACATAGACCTGCTTTAACACTTTCACATCTGTGACAATATAACAATCACAATTACTGTATGGCACCACTTCTGAAGACATAAAGATAGTGTTTTGAAAACAAAGTTGTTTTCTATAAATATACACCAGTGTTGATGATAGCAACTGTCCCTAAGGTCAGGTTACTTGATTGTTTCACCAGTATCTGAGGAACGCAGGACCAGGTGGCTGAGCGCTGATAGCCCGTCTAAGGAGGGCGATGTGGAGTCCATCCCCCAGCTGCTGAAGACCTTCCCTGGACAGATGTGCCAGAATCCCATCAGCCTGGAGGCCCAGACCCCCTATGGCATCTCTGCTCAGCACACTGGACAAACCTTCCTCTTGTAAGTACAGTAAAGGTGTGTACACGAGAAAGTGATCAGCCCCAGACTGTTACCTAGTGTAATCACACAGAGATATACAGTAACAGTCAAAGGTTTGGACGCATTTGGAAATGGGAAAATGTGTCCACGCTTTTGACTGGTACTGTATTTCATTCGTATTTGGCTGTGCAATGCATATTAGTTCAATTGTGTAATAACAGATGAGCATACAGTCCTTTCTTAGAGAAATGTGTCTATTTTGATGTCCCTTAGCTATAATGTGGAATTTGGCTTTGTCTGCATCAACTCGTCTCAGAGGACTGGACTGTGCCAGGATTATCGTGTGATGCTGACCTGTCCCTCAGAGTTTTGCCAAGGTGCTGTAGCATCTCACAAACATGCACACATGGAGAAATGTGCTCACATGCTGTCGTCTTACATACGATTTATGACTGACATGGCATATTGCAAAACATGCATTCATAAGACTAATAACATTTTCTAAGGAAAATTTAAAACTTCTGTAATTAAACTTTGACAACTTCTCTAGATCACAAAGCCCCTCTGAAACATCCGCTACAATTCCTCCACACCATATGTATTTATAGTGTATGGGGGATGGCCACATCTTTCCACAAGGGGTGTGTCACAAACTAGTGTCATTTATGTGACAGGATGCAGAACCGCCTGGCTTGACCTGGACGACCCGTCTGGGAGGGGGGATTACGAAACCCTTCTCCAGCTGCAGCTGGTGTACCCTAAAGAGGTGTTTCCCCAGCCCCTGGCCATCGAGGCCATGACCGTGTCGGGTACCCCTGCCCTGCAGAGCGGGGACGTACTCCAAGTGTAAGTCCAACGTGGCTGAGTTCCATGTTCACTGACAATCTCTACTCCCCAGAAATGCTGGCGCCCCAGACAGAGAAACAGCTCAAAATAGCCCTTTATCAAACGTCTCTACACTTATATGTAGAAATAAGTGTCAGAAAAATATCATAATGCTTTGGAGTAAAATATCTGCTAAATAAATACTTAATAGTCAAAGGTCATTGCAGTATACTACTGCTGAATATCCTGCTGTTTTTTCCGGGTATGACACTACTCATGGGTTTGCCTGTGTAAATGCGGAGCAGCCAGGTGGCAGACGCTGTCAAGACTACAAGGTCCGCTTTACCTGTCCTCTTAACTTCTGTTCAGTAGACAACAGGTCAACATAAGGCCTGTTTATGCACCAAGGCACACATTTATTCAGAATTTCCTGTGGTTGGTTTGTACATGTAATTTCAAGGATCTAAATGTAACCTGGAACCTAGATCTGTGAAGTGAAATGCATTTACTAGATTTTGCATCCAGTTCGACATATTCAACTTTCTGTGTTTACTGTATGATTTGTATGTTTGAATTCATTAATAAAGGAAACAGAAATTCACAAGGCCCTTTTGGTAGACGGGGCCCATGGCAATGTGTTGCTTACCTACATGTATGTCCTGTTGACAAGGATAGTTAGACCTCAATGATTTATGTACAAATCATCAATTTCAGGTGATTTGTTATAACTGTGTTGGTCTAGCCGTCACTATTTAAAATACAACACTTAGCATAGGTATGGTACCAAATAGTAGTGATTTTCCTAATGGCTATATAGCCGAATAAAGGCTGAAGGACTGCTCTTTTCTAAGGATCTCAACTTCACAAAGAGGTTAACAAAGACCTTGCTGGGTCTTAGCTAGCATTCTTAGATTTATTCTATGACTTAACTCTGAACTACGAATTAACTCTGTATTAATTATATTAGCCTTCAGCAGAGATAAGCATACAATGTGCTGCAGCAATGTTTTCCTAGACAACTGCAGTTTGGAAAACAAACAATAAGTTGTTTATTTTATAAAGGTTGCTTCAACAAGGTAAGTTGTTAAGATCAGCACTAAATATGTAGTTGGTATGGCACTTTTACTTTAAAGGTGAATCTGCTACAACCACTGGGGATAAAGTAATGTCGCTGTGTTCCAAGACTCATTACATTTGTTTATCTGTCTGTACCATTACAGAATAATAATAATAAAATGTAAAAAAACAATCTAACACTACCAACAATTTCAACCAGGTCCCTAACTGAGCAGTTCGCTGGTTTGAATAGATTAAGTGCAAATGTTACGTTCATATCAATCTGCAGCCATTCTACAGCAGTTCTGAGTGTATTTTACTTAATATTATACTTAACTCTCATAATTTACATTCTCCACTAAAAAAACGATTTCCTCGAACATTCGTCAAAACGTCATTTCCGGTGGAATATTCCAGTCAGCGGATCTATCCTAGGCTTTAAAACGCGAAGCGGTGAATCATTTTGGCACTCAACTGACCAACTGACTGACAAATAACCAAAACAAACGCGAATTGGTACACTGTACATTCAATTAAAAAAAGTTACATTAAAAGAAGAACTGGCATAGGCATACCCTGTGTCTGTTGCAAAATTGCAATCTAGAACTTTCAATCATTTGCACAATTCAGCATCACCTAACAGTTCCTTCAAGGTAAGTCACTTATAGTTGATATTTACTATATCCCTATAATTAGGAGGAAAAGCACCGTTTGTCGTGCTAACGTGATAAGTCCTACTGTGATATTTGTTTTGCATCCACTGGCAAAAAAAAAAAAATGTGACGCACTTAAAATATTTTTTATTTTCTTATGTAAAATGCTCTTACATCGTCACAATATTAGTCTGTGGGTTGGCTCCAATAATTGGCAATGCTACATGACAATGTGGAGATTGTGAATGTCTCATTTAGGCTTGTAAAGTCTGACATCCATTGCGTAGTTGCGTATAATTCCGAAGGAATTGATAGTGCGCATTTGCTGAACCGTAATTCGCCATTCAAATAATAAACACTGATGCATGTTGCACATTGGATGTTTCTATGGGTTATTAGCAATGACGAATAGTGAGTAAAAGCATATAAATGATAATATTTAAAATTCCAAGATGGTGGACATACTAGGCCACTGCATTTATGATCATTCTAACACATTTTTGAATGTTAGTTAAATTGATTATAACGATAAATGTTTAATTTAAGTGAAACTAGAATAAAGCAATCATTGGTTGTGTTTCAGCTTTGGTGCTGTGGATAAACCCAAGACAATCATGATAATGCTGACTCCCTCTTCTGGTAGGTCCTGCTAACTTCTGTCCCTGTAACTGATACTGAGAAAAACTCACATTTAACGGGGGCTGGATCCTATTCTATTTGTGTTGTCTGGGCTGTTCATCACAGTTTAGGAGGTAGGGGTGGGGGACAATCCAGAAGTTTCAGACAAAGCCAACCATTAGGATTTATTTAAAGAGCAGTTATGAAGTAGGGAATGGGAAACGTTTTTAGGACAGCTCTGAGTCACTAGCATCATAAATTACTAATAGACAACCTTGTTGTAAAACCAACATACATGCAATCACTAATCCCCCCCAAAATATATAACTGGTTATCAGCCAGTTATAGCCATCATGTGTAATAGATGTTTTATTTTGATGTTTCTTCAAATGTTGTCATAGCCATCATAGTACTTAATTTCACACCATCCTGCTCCCAATTCCACCCCCAAAAAGAAAGAAGTCAGGAACCGAAGACAGTCCTGCATTCAGTCTGCTCAGATAGTAACGGTCCAAAGTCCACTGCCCATAACTTCGCAGTTGTGAATGTTTTTTCTTCAAGACTGTTACAATGTAATAATGTCACACAAGCAGGGTTCCCATCATGCATACCTCTCAGTACGCAGTAGTCCAGAGATGGGATCACGTCAGGAGTCCTCCCTCACCTGTCTTTGTTGTGTAGTAAGACAGGATTGACTGCCTGGAGCAGTAATTGTTTAGGATTATTTCTGCCACACCACTGTGGTGTTTAATATAAATCTTTGAAAAGCAATGATTTAATCTCAGTATTTCTAAATGTTTTGATAGCGAACCACAGACAACTCGATCTTGCTGAGGCTCTTGTCTCCCACAGTCCGTATAATTGAAAGCTACAACATGAGCTTTCTTTGCGCTTGGTTATTTAGCAAAATGATTTATCATGGGAACAGTGCACCTTCCCCAAATCATTGAAATATTCCATTCAGCTGACATCTGGGTAAATTCTGCCTCCAAAATATCAATTTCTGTCCACCATTTGTAACGTGACAATAGAGGTTAGAAAGTAAGGCAGTGCCTCTGTGTTTCTAAACGCAGTCAAGGGTGAGAACAGAACCAGATAAATGCATGTTTTTTTTAAAGATTGTTTAGGTTAGCTTGTCAAAGTCCAGGTCATAGTTTATGTAAAATGTAAATCAAGAATTAACAGCATGCTATCTAGTAAAGTATATTAATAAGTTATTGTTGGCTTTGTGCTGTGTCTCATACACTGTTTTCTTTCAGATGAAGAGTCTCTTGAACTCGCCTGGCTTTGGATTCACAGGAAGTTCAGTGTGCAAAACAGAATAGTAGGAACATGACTTTAACCCTTTTCACACATAGGAGTTAGTGAGTTAAAAAGGGGTTACTATTGTAGAATTGGAGAACAGATTTAAATGTTATCTCTGATGTATGTGTCTGTTGTTTTCTGAGACACTGTGACACTGTTGGTTACTTTAATTGTCTTTTATACTTATACGTTTTACACTTACTAGAGGAGACACAAAACACAAACAAGACTTTATTTCTCGTCTTTGGAAGCCCTTACAGGTTTAAGGTTTGCGGGGGCTTTGATGAGACACTCAATCTTGCTGAGTAAGATGGCCTATGAAGCTATGAGGCCTTGGTTCTATGGCACAGTTATCCAAACTGTACCTCAATCAATATGATCTGTTGAATTGTTATTCTCTTACTGATTTTAGTTACTCTTTTATTACAGGAATGTAATTAGGATGTAGTTGCATGAAACATCACTTAACAATTCACTCTTACACTGAACAAGCATGTCAAGACAGTTCTGAAAAATATTGGTTATAGTTCATAAATTGAGTATCTGTGTTGTAAAGGAGAATGGTAGAGTAAGTGTCATTTATTATTTTCAACAACAAGACATGATGGTTGCTGTCATGTCCCTCATTTATATTACAGGCCAATGTGTTAAGTCAGCCCAAAGGCCCAATGGTTCAACAGCCTAGTAGTTTACGGCATAACACTGTCTGCTTGTGTTAGACAAACAATACCCATATTCTATGTTGAAAGTCAATTTTCCCTGTAGATAATTCTTTGCCTATGGTTGACCCTTGATGAATGCACATTGGTTCAATACACATTGATTTAAAGCACACCATTTAGATATATATGTCCAAATATACAGCATCCATAGAACTGTATAAATACACATCTGTCATTACTGTTTGGTCCAGTTCAAAGGTCATGTTAACTAAATTGAATCATGCCAGGGACGACCGTTATCCACTGCTAATGACTTATAGTAACAAATTATATTAAATTGCGCAGTTTTAATCGGACACTTGGATCATAAGCTTTTTCTTAAGGTGGGTCCACAAGTACACTGGTTGGTAAGTGTTGCTACTTTTTATCAGCTAAATGAAGCCATTTGGTTGCTTAGCCTTTTACTCTAATATATATAATTTTGTAAATATCATATACCACACTGAATGCTGCAGTTACTGTGAAAAGTAGGGCTTCTATTTCATTTTGTCTGTCTTTCACTTGCTTTGCTGTTCATATCACTTAAGCATCTTGAGAAGACACATAAATAGCAATGGTAACTCAGGCACAGTCAGCTGAAGAAATGAGTGAAGCTGCAGATGACCGGCTCCAGTTCGGCCCTCAGATCCTAGGCCTAGTGTTTCTGCAGACCACCTCAGACCAGCAGGTTAGAAGACCACCATAGACCACTACCTAATAGCTCCCGTCGTCTGGTCTCAGGTTTTTCCCAGCGCGTCAACAAGCTCTTCCTGACTGAGCAGGCCAGAGGGATCAAGATCAAGGAGTTTGCTCGTAAAAATGCAGCCAATGCTCTTTCAATGACGAACATGCTCATGGGCATGACCTCTATCCTTTGCAGTTTGAATGGGTGAGTGAACTCAATCACATGCATGTAGGTACAAGTAGTGGCAAATCCCATTTTTGCATAGTTGTGGTTTTGTGTGTCCTGCAGATGGCTGATTTGTTGCTTTCATTCAAACCAATACATGTGTGTGGTATATTGCAAGTTGACATACAGTACACAGACATTCTACCAAAAAGATGGATTAGGTCAAGGAAAAAAGGGATAATGCTCGATTTTAACTTTTGAACCCCAATCCTCAGCCATCAAATTGTGTCCTTAGTATATCACAGTTCAGATTCAGTTGACCATGTAGGAATTTGTTAAGAAAACGTTTACTTCTCTGAATGCTGACAGTAAATGATTTGCCACAAGCACAAACATTGCCCTTGTATTTTCCAGCCACCATTATGCTGCATGTTGGCTGGTTCTGATTGGCTACCTGCTGGATTTGGCAGATGGAGCCGTTGCCAGGCGACTAGATGCATGTTCTGCCCTGGGTGAGTGTGTCAGAGCCGCTGCCAGACAAACTAAGGATAGTACTGCACACTGCTCAATACTAATTCCAGCTGTATGGAGTGGCCAGATGGATTCTGTGTGTATATATTTATATATGTATTTTTGTATGTGTATATATATGTATATATGCATTTTTGTATGTATGTGTATATATATATATATATATATTGAAGAAGTCTCTTTGTACCATATTGCTGTGGAAGTACCAAGTCAATGAACTCGGTTGCCAAATAAAAGTTCAAGAAAAAAGTATTTATTACAGATACACTCAAGCTGAACTTCTCAGAAGACTGGACAATGAATACAGGACTGAAAGGCAGTAAAATTTTTACAATATGGGAGGTGCTACTCTCACTAGAAAAACATCAGGGGGGGATAATCAACATAACCTTCGCTAGCACAAGGAGAAGACACCGCATTCAAGGTGCTAGCTCCTAGAAATGGCGCTGACTTCCCTTATATTTTCCTTGTTTTAAGTTGCATGGTAACATTTTTACCTACACTAGTGTCACAGAAATGTCCTAGTCAAATGTTACAAAGAACTAAGTTATGGCTATGCAGGCATAAGCAAGTTTTAGCAAACAGCATAATGACAGTTTATAAATGATACAAGCAGCATAATTCATAGATGGGCATATTTCTCCCTTGAATGAGTTAATATAACAGGGTGTAGATCATTAACATCAACATTGTTTATTATATTCAGAACATTCAAAACAGTATAAAAGTAATACAGATAGTATTTACATTTCATTATTTCATTATTTACATAATATTTATTTGTTACTTGATCAGTGGTTAATGACAGACCTCTTCACTATACATATGTATGTATAGTATATACATATAGATATCTATCTATCTATATATCTATATATATATATATATATATATATACTAGAGAGTTTAGTATACAACATATACTGTATACAGTATATGGTCTGTATGATTATCTATGTATATATATATATACTGTTAGTGCAGTGTATATTATACACAAACTTGTACGATATAAAGAATAGTGTAAAAAGTGCTTCCTGCTGAGGGCCTTGCATGGACCAGGTTTGTGATCATGTGGAAAATGTACACCTACTGTATATAGTGTACAACACAGAATGAGTTGTAGAGTATGTACTGTACAACACAGAACTCATTATACTGCACAACACAATGAGTTGTACAGTATATACTGTACAACA
The DNA here is from genome assembly GCF_038355195.1 of Osmerus mordax. Classification (NCBI taxonomy): domain Eukaryota; kingdom Metazoa; phylum Chordata; class Actinopteri; order Osmeriformes; family Osmeridae; genus Osmerus; species Osmerus mordax. The sequence continues at coordinate 8,780,232 of NC_090056.1, forward strand.
CAGAATGAGTGCATAAAGCAGATATGGAAAATGTGTGCCACCAAAGCATGTTTTCAAAAAGACATCCTCTACAGAAGAAAGGCACAGGTGGCACAATCTGTACATGCAGAAAGTCTATCTAGCTCAGCTGCCTGAAATAGCTTCTAGGTTCCCCCACAATGCCTTGTCACCCGGATGCTTCAGGGCTTTGTGCTCCGACAGGGTTTTTCTGCATGACTTTGCAGGTGGGGGGTGTTGTACCCCCTCGTTTTTGTCAATTGTGAACACTTTCTGATTAAGCGTTCTAATTCCGGGGATCAGGCTCCAATTGTCTGTTTTATCCTGATGCTCTGGGGTCCCAGCATATCTGACATTTCTAAAATTGTTGACCCTGAGTGGTGGAATTCCATCTTGTTCATTTGAGCTGTGGTCAGAATGGCCTCATGCTCATGACTGGCTGAAAACATGCTCCCTTTTCTAGGGAGATAAAGAGAACACAGCTATTAGGAATGTTGTTTACAGGGGAAACTGTCACCCTGTTAAGCTGACACAGAAATATTTTACTGCAGACATCCCATTTAGGTGTAAGCTCACATATGGACACACACAAACTCACCCACATACCCACCCTCAAACACAACATCATATGTGACCGGGAAAGTTATTTAACACCACTATCATGTAACGATAATGACAGCTGTAAAATACCGTTAAATACATTAAATTACCCCCCCATAAAATTGGAGCATGACATTGGATGAATTTGCCTAAATCAGTCTGACCAAAGGTCACCAGTTTGTACAACAGTACCCGAAGATTGATCCTGAAAATCTTGGTTGAGACTATGGCTGGCTGCAGGTATATAGCGGAGAAAGCCTCAACACACCCCAGAATATGTTGAAAGGACCAGCACGTTTTTGTGCCACCATTCTCATGGTGTTCTTCCTCTGAGTCTTGAGGTAGAATGCAATTAAACTATAATACAGTCGTATTAGGAGTGCAGTTCAGGTATAGGCTAGCTACCCCATGGCCCACTAGATATGCGGTTTCACATGCAAAAACATTACAGCAGTATTCAAATGATTTATTCCACAGTCCATAGATAGATCTCACCTGGAAGGGAAAGGTGTTTGGAGACAAGTGGAAGGAGATTTGCATACATGGAGTTGTATCTTTCTGGATTCCCACACAGTGGGACAGGCAACCAGCACGTTCTGAGAGGGACGTGTTTGGGACATGTGGGTGGAGCACTTGCCATTTCTCTACAATCCTGGGCCTGAAGTCATCATATTAGAGAATATTTATGACTGTTGGACTGCAAACTGGGTCAAAAATGTGTAATTTAGTCCAACATAGGAATACTAAACAAACTTTAAAAAAAACAATACAAATGGTTCATTTTAATGTAAGTGTAGACTGTATAGACTTCTTGCTATGCATGAAAATATGTCAATGATACATTTATTATGAATGTATAACTATATGTTCATGGAACTTAAATTAATTTAAATGAGCGTAAGAATACAAAAGGAGAGGCTCTTGCAAATTGACTGTTTACTCATTAATTTGTTGAAACGTTAAAGTCTGCAGGCAGGTGCTGAACAAGGCAGGAGAAGCATAGATGCAGTTGATAAATATTTGTCTGTTTCAACAACAACAAAAAACTGAAGACTAATTCATGGAAGAGAACTGTTAGGGTTTGGAATAAGAGGTAGAATATTAACAGTGCATTTACCTTCTATCGTTTGGCTTCCCCCCTGCCATCCTTCTTTTTTCTAAAGTTAAGTGTGTGGAGCTTCAGACTCGACCCCTTCTAACGTTAATCTCATCTAACGTTAATCTCATCTAACGTTAATCTCATCCAACGTTATTCTCATCTGCAGGACATTCTGAGTGAGATGGAATATGGGTTCAATCTCAGGTTTTGCTTTTGTACGTTGATCAAAATTCCTGAACAATTGGAAATGCCATTAAGAGCAATAGACTAAAGGCCTTTTGCCTGCATTCTGGCTCAAGACAACCACAGATATTTCTAGTCATAAGTATAAACTTGATTTGAATGTAATTAAATTGCAGACCCACATTTTTCTATACTGTATAATCACTGTTTTTACCTGTTTGCTCAGGTGCTAAACTGGATGATTTTGCTGATTTCACCACGTTTGGCATTGCCACCTCATTGCTCCTGAGAACCCCTGCCCTGATGGACAACATCCTGTCCATGTGCTACGTCTTGTCTGTGTTTGTCCGCATCTGCTTCTTCAGCAGTGGTAAGATCGGGGAATACTGCATTTACGTATAGCTTTTGCTGTAAATACATAAATATGGTTTCCTAGTTGGAGATTCATTTAACAGCCCTTATTAAGCGTCCCTGTGTGTGTTGTGTGTGTGGTGTGTGTACAGGGATTCCCTTCATGTACCGCGGCCTGCCCTGTATCTACTCCTCTGCCATGTTGGCTTGCCTCTCCCTGCTGACTGGGGGTAACATGGCCGTGCTCAGACTAACAGCAATTCCCATGATTATCTTCATGGTCAGCCAGAACTTCTACCCTCATGACAGGGTGCTGGAATCCCAGGCCTGGAAGAAGGCCATCTATGCTGGAGGTAACTGGCACTGGCACATGTCGGTTACAAATAGATGTTTATACCCAGATTGCTTCCTATATTTGAAGTTACATTTTATAAATGAATGTTTCTGAAAGCCATGCATAATAATATAAGATTTAAAGGGTTTTTCTTATCTTGTTTTCTTTGTTTGTAGGGATTGTCATGGTTTTCTGCTCCTCCTTCCCCCCTGCCTGTGTCTACTACCTGCTGTGGTCAGTGTCCTACATTTTGTTTCCAACATCTCTTTGGAGCCACAAGGTGTAGGTGGATTGTGTGGACACATTCCAGACTCACAGTAGGCTCCCTCACGGCCCGTCCGGGTGAACTAAAGCTTCCAGACAAGCTGCCTACTGCCATGAAGGATCCAAACCGAATGCGCTCAGCTCACCCCAATAGCAGACCACTGCTGTATTTCACCTTGTTTGTTTTGAGGTGATGAGTAAAATATGTATGAATTGATTAGTTAGTGAGAAGGATAAATAATACATTTTATTTTTATGTTTGTAAGCATTATTCACTTTAATGAAAAGTTGATTTAGGAACTCTTTGGGGCTATATGGGTTACTACCCAATTTATATTTGGTCAATGTTCATCAAAAACTGTTTTTGTGATGAATGCGTACTGTTTTTAATGTTTCATCCAATCTATACCTAATACTGTCACTGGGAGTCAAGCTGTGCCCAAACAGTCTACTGATTATGGTTGATATTTTTTTTCTCATAATGTTTCGGTTAGTTTTTTTTGGAGATTGGATTATGGTTTATTGGTTTGTGTCCAGTATTAGATTGCCATTGAGAAACCTACTCAAATCTGTATCCACAGCTAAAAATAGGCATAACCAAGTTTCCAGTGTCAAGAATATCAGTGGCACTCTCACAGAACCTGGTCTTTCTCAGGAGAGCACAATGTTAATGTGGGAACAAATACATTGTGTAGAACAGAACACAGCCTTGTTGTTTGTAATGAAGAACAAGCATCCCTGGCAGTTCTGGACAGGATGCGTCTGCTCTGCTCTCCTGCACCTACAGTCACATGGTCTTAGAAACCTTTGGGTTTTTTTAATGCTTTAATTGGCTGGTATTTCTTTTGACTCACTTTATATCAATGTTGGAATTTGTAAGGTACTGGTGAGCAGAATCTTATAACTGGACAACGTTTTTCATATGAAGTCCATATAAACAGAACTCTTACACAGTAATAGTAAATATGATATGATTTTGTGTGAAGATTTTAGATTGAGCTATTTTTGAGTATTTTCCAAAATTTGAAATGTTTGTGTATCCCCTAAATATGGCATTGTAACTGGCATCTGGCATTGCACCCTTAATTCAAACACTATTCCTATTTAGAAGGAAGAGCTTTCAAATCAGTCAGAACTATGGTTGGTATCTACATGTGTTGGTAACATGCGGATGAGAACATGGGCATTGATGTTTGAGAGATGAATGTGAGTGATCACAGAGGAACTGACATGGACACCTGTCTCTCGGTATTCTCATCCACTCCATCTAAAATGTGGTCAGGTTTGAATCTGACGGTCTTGTTCTAACATTTATTTTGACTAACAATTGAAACTGGGGTTGGATGCATTTTCTGTCCATGATATTTTATTTTTGTCGTTGTGCACTTTGCTTCTGTTTTAAGAGACTTTGCACATTCCTTAAGACATGTTTGTATGTCATAATCACATCCTAAGATCATTTTGTTTCAAGTGATGCAGTGTGGGCAGTTTACATCTGAATAGAAGTGTAACAGTACATGACATCTAACCTTAACAGCATCTTTGTCTGAGGAAATGATTGTTTTTGACCAATTTGGTTAAACATAAACTTTCATCACTTCAGCATGAAGGGGGATGTTCAGAATAATGATGGTACCTCCCTTCCACCTCTAGGTATTTAGATAGTTAATGAAACATTCTTTCAAGGAACTTGTGTTCTTCTTTTTCTAAGAATGTCTGAGGACCTGTGAGTTGTGGTGACAAACAGTATGGCTGTATCTGTGTCTGGCTTCACCTTTCCAGATAAAGGTTTGTTGACATCACATCCAGTGTAATGAGAAACAACTGTAAAGTTTGAGCACTGACTAAAGGCCAGTTTTGCATATTGTACTCAAGCAATGCTTTCCAGAGTTTCTGCATCTGGTTCTTCTATTCCCCATCATAACCACAGTAATGCATGCCTAGTGTTGGTGTATTAGAAATGCAACAGAACTATACACACCCAATATCAAACACGTCTGAAGACTACCTGTATTTTTTATTCTGAATGTTTTGACATTAAAAAAGAGGTGAAACAATTGGGTGCCATTGTGTGATTCCATTGTTTGAACTACATTGACTAAATTGATTTAGTCACACTTGTCAGTTTACACGCATGTATCAGTTTACTACTGCAAAAAATCATCACACTGCATGCTGCCAGGGGTTCGATACTCATGAGAAGATGCCTGCCTTCTTCCTGTACTCAAAGGTGTCTAAGCCATCTGTTGATTGAAGGGCCTTGGTCCCAGCCAGGTAAGTGTAGGACTCAAGTAGTTTTATGATGGCAGAGAATGCAGGGCGGTCCTTAAAGTTCCACATCCAGCAGTACTTCATAAGGTCGTACCTGAAATCCATTTTAACAGGGTGCGTTTAGAACTGGGACAGTGCAACATTTTAGCGTGTGCTTTGTATTGTTATAAAGTCTGTCATGTACTTACAGAGGTACTCCACATGATTCTGGCCTTTTCATTCTGTAGTGTTTCTGGAGTTGAGGGAGCATGTCGCGAGGCTCCAGCTCAGGGAAGGGCGCAGAGCCTGTCAGAGGAGGAGAAATAACACAGCTCTGGTCATAGTCACACAAATGCTGACTGTCGTGACTGACATGAGTTGGGGACGATACAGTACCCAAGGTGATCATTTCATACAGTAAGATTCCAAAGGACCATCTGAAGAGAAGCAGAAGAAAAATGAGTAAAGACCAGATCAAAATGTGACAAAAAAGGAGGTCTATACTTCTTCTAATTAGCTTCATGTTTACTATGCAAGTCCATTTCTAGCTTTTCTAGTTCATGCCCCAGCGTACACGTCACTCCTGTCAGTGGTGGGCAGCTTCAGAATCCTCTCAGGGGCTTGCCACTTCAGAGGCACCTTCTCTGCCTGCTGCTTTGTCACGGTGTCCTTCTGACGGCTGCTGAATGCCAAGCCCAACCCAGACACCCTCGCAGAGAGCCCTGGGCCAATAAGGATGTTTCTGGCAGCGACATCACCGTGCATCAGCCTATGCTCTGATAGCAGGTAGTCCTAGGAGAAGACATTGGGTGAGACATATATGGTCATCCTAACTGTACTCTGCCACTGTAGGGATTAGATCATCAATCCAAATGCCTCTATTGTAATCACTTACCAGGCCAGTTGCAACTTGTTTTGCGATCAGAAACACCGATTTCTCAGAGAAATGTTGCAAGCTATCCCCCGATTCAGAATCCCTCTGGAGAGCATGACCATTCCTTATATGGTTAATTCCATATCAGACAAAAAAAACAGACACTATCTTGGTATCTGATCGAGTACTGACTATGCATCTCTCTTACATTCCTAATCGCCCAGAGGAAGTGCAGCAGGTTCCCTGGACTGCAGGTCTCCAGGACCATGTACATGGGCAGACGGAGGCGTTGGCAGAACAGCATCCGGACCACGTTGTTATGCTTACATACTGTGGCATGGAACCGGACCCACTCCACAAACTCTCTGGCTTCACCCTGGTTGGAACCATCTAGAGAGCATGATTTGAATTATAGATTTAGAAAAAAATATCCTAATTTGTGTCATGCCTATGAGTGTCCAGACCTGAGAAAAGTCTGGAACTGAGCAACTGTATGTAATTAAAAATGGAGTCCTGTAATGCACCTCTGAGTGTTTTAACCACCACATGGGTGGAGATGGCTTCACTCCTCAGGAACGCTCGACAGATGGGTCCATAGTGGCCAGACTGCCAGAACTCCAGCCCCTCTAGGGTACAATCTCCAGGGATCTCCCACAGACACACCGCATCCTGAGAACTCAGAGGAGGCCTCACCATTGTCCCGTTTATGGAAAGACATTCCTGATCTGTAACACACACTAGTCCATCAGTTGGCATGTGGAAAGAATGTTTTATGTAAAGATAAATTCATCTGATCAAAAAACAACAGCAGGGGCATCTCCCCCGAATGTGTTTCCTGGAGATATTTAAAACAATTCTGACAACATTGTTTCATTTCTTACTATTGACATCATGGCCAGGGCTGGAAGTCGGCCTACTTCCAGGGGAAGGTGTCTTCCAGAGCAGACTGATCAGTATCAGAACAACAACTCCCACAGTGCTGAGAGACAGCAGGGCAGGTATGACGATTACAGCCAGCAGACTTGAACTCTCTGCATCTAAAACAAACATGCAGTCAAGAGAAGAAAGATTCAAGCCACTTTGATGTCATCAGGCACTTGTTTACCAGGCTAAGAACACACCCTACATGCTATGACTATAATTGGTTGAAATCAGGATAGCAATAGGCCCTAGTTACTATTTTGTTTCAAAGACAACATTAAAACTTACAGACTTACAGCAGAGAGGGTCTGAGGTGTTATTGCATGAAGCCGTCTGCACATCCATAGAAGACAGCTGTTGCGTGTCAGCATGTCTCACATGAAAACGGAGATGGAAGCTATCACAGGATCATGCCACTGGACGTCAGTGGATTTTATTGAAAGCTGAAACATTTTTACAGCATGGAAAGTGAGGCCTTGTCACACATTCAAGTAAGCCTTAATTATAGTTCAAAACCTGATCTGATGTGAAGGCTTAACTAACTTCGTAGAAGTTCCAATGCTTAATGCATTAAAGGTTGTAGCCCTTAAAAATACACCTGCTGACCTGTTAATGATTATCTAATTAATATATTGAATCATCTTATACGCTCTTCAGGGTAGCCTACTTATCAACCATGCAAAACAAAAGTTAAGGTAAACGGGTGTCCTTACCAGACAGATGTCACAAGTCAATAAAGAGTTCCAATATTTCTTTCAATGACATCGAGCTATCAACTGCTTTGCCAAAATGTCGGGCGAGTGTGGAGGCTGTCAAGTTGACAGAGAGTTAATCATTAACAACAGGGGACATATGAAGTTCGTTAGGCTACATAACATTTCAAATGACTTTTACTGTTTATACATTTGAGACATGACTTTTTGTCCATGCATATGACTCGCGTGTAATCATGGGGGAGATAAAAGTGGAAAACAAGGCCAGTGAAATTTCTGTCTCAAGACAGCCAAATGTTTTGACAGCAGATGGAGGTATTTGACAAATTGGTCAGCGAGACTGCAGTGCGCTAGTGTACTTCACCACAAAGCTCTATATACCACACGACAGTGACAATAAGGGCCGAGTTACCAACATCAGATTTGATTTGTTTGTTGGATCATTAATTGGGTTCCTTTATGCTACTGCCAATTTGGGATACTGGCACAAGCACCACGCCATTAACCGTGTCAAATGAATAACTTTAAATTAGTCGGTTGTCAATAATACATCTTTAGAAACTAATTTGGCATCAGTGGTTATTGGAGAGCAATTTTGTTTTTCCTCAACAAAACTTTTTCCAATATTAGCCTTAGCCTTACCTTAGTTATGTGTGTGTGTCAGACCTATGGTGTGTGATGAGATGTGTGTGTACTGCTTTATTTAAACCACAAGAGGGCACAGCCGTTTAAAGAAAAGGCATTACTACATGGGACGTCATAGCTATGCTAGAGCGCGCGCTGAACGAGCTGACTGAAGAATAGGAGCAAGTTCCCAGCAGCAGTCAGCACAGTAGGCTTGAGGTGAACCCTGCGAAACACTCCGTGGACAGGTATCCGGTGTTATGCAGTTACCAGGGAATACGTCGTATCTGATGTCACCTCGAAGTGTTAGAACAGGTGCGCTGAACTAAGTTGTAATGGCCAAGCAGTGCAGTTCGGGTGGGTCAAGAATCGGTAGTGGATTTACGCAACAGTTTGAACCACTTTGAAGACGAATAGCGAAATATTACATATTGCGCGTTGCTTAAATCGTTCAGTTTTTCTGTTGGTTTCTGCCTTAACTGGATACTACTACTCCGAATCCGTGACTTTCAACCGACTGAATTTAGATAGACTGCGAAGACTCACTGTAGGTTGGATCCGTTGAGTTCTATAGTCGGCTATAGTAAATAGACTACTGCAGAGGACACGCTGGTCTGAAAACATTAGTAGGCTACCGTGTGGAACGGGCAGTTGAAGGATTCTATTACAACACTAGCAACCCCACGATACAATTTCTCCTTCTCCGACAACACTGACGCAGAAGGTCTTGCATAGCTGACAGGTTGATGCCTGGATAATTCAATCAAAGGAAAAAACAATTGATCAATTTTAAGGGACGATAGACTGCTATGGAATATAACACAAGTAGTAGGTTGCCTCATCTCAGCTTCAGCATCTTTGTACAGTTTCTATCTGCATGACTGTGTGAAGCTTGTCTTGTTATATCAACAAACACCAGGACTTCTCTAAAGGCTTGCGAGAGACATTCATCATGTCCAAAACGTTGAAAAAGAAAAAGCACTGGTCCGGCAAAGTACAGGAGTGTGACGTTTCGTGGGGAAATGCCGGTGAGTTTGGCACCGTTGTGGAAGTAGGGGGAGGTGCCGAACTCGGAGAATTCCCGTACCTGGGCCAGGTGATTGCGGATGCGATGGTTTGTCACGCAGGAAGATTTCCTTGCACCGGGGACGTGCTCCTCGAGGTGAACGGCACCCCAGTCAGCGGGCTGACCAACAGAGACACCCTCGCTGTCATCCGCCACTTCAGAGAGCCCATTCGCCTAAAGACTGTGAAACCAGGTATGCAATGTGTCAATATCAAACAAAGGTTACTGCCTAATACCAGCCTTGTTAGTGTAATCCCCAGTGTTTTTTGTCTTCAGTTTTATTCCGTATGACGTCACAACCTGGAGAGGTAGGCTCTATATGACGGTTATCAGGCAGAGGTTTTTGAAACCCTGCAGGGCCCACAAGGCAGACTACCAACCACACTGAGGCTGGCTCACTGTCAGAAGCATGTTTGATGGGTTTCGCAAACCCTTATCTACATGTCAGATCGAGTGTGTGTACTGTGTATCGTTTGTTTGCCCTGGGCAGGACAGCCAGGGTCATGGCAGGGTTAGGTTGACTTGGCTCACTTGAGAGGAGCCTGATAGGAAGGGATTAAACAACAAGTACTTGTAAATGTGCTGCATCCTCGCACCCAGCTGAGCCCCAACCCTGCAAGATGAAGGATCAGGTGTGTTTGTGTAGTGCGTGAGTGTGTGAAGAGTTAAAGGTACAAGGCATTTTCTATGTAGGTGTTACATGAACATATCCTTGTATTCTCTGAGTTTGCCACCTTTTTGTATAGAACTATCTGACAGATAAGGACGCAACGCAGCACTGCTGAAACACTGACAATTCTTGTAGTCGCTCAGATAACATGGGCATGTCTTGAGCTTGTCGGCAGACAGCTTTATGAATCTTGGGAGTAATCCTCTTTACTTGGGTACACAGATGCTGTCCACTGTCTGACCGTAATCATGTGTTCTCTCTCCTGTTGTTCTACATGAGCCACAAGACATCTTCTCCATGTCATCTGCACTAATCTGTGCAAGGCTACTGGCCTAAAGCATAGGCCTATCAGATAAATCGGTGTGTGCGTGTGTATGAGTGTCTTTGTGTGTGTGTGTGTGTGTGTGTGTGTGTGTGTGTGAAGGCGTGTAGAATACTTCCAAATGGCCAGTCATTTTAAATATCTGTTACTGATTGATTTCCATCTGTGACAATCTGTTATAGTCTTCTATTAGATTGAGTAATACTAGGCTTATAAAATGTGGTCCAGATGCACAAAGGTCCTCCTGCCAGTTGTAGGCAGACCGATCTGGATTTAGATATAAACAGGAATGAATTGGAGCTGGGTAGAATGGCAACCTCATTTCCCTTTGTAATCGGGCAACATTGCAGAGAATTTCAGCACAAAAGTTCCCATTTAAATGTTTAATGGAAATGCTCCCATTTTCAGGCTTAGTGTGTGAGATGTTTGACAAATGTCTGCAGAGGGAGGTAGTCTGTTAATGGTGCTAGTCATGCCGCCTTGAGGTGAGTCCAAGTTTAATTGATTCAATTACAGTTTTTAAATCCCCAGGTTGCTGCTCTCCTTCACGCTGGGCTGAAGCGGGCTGGCCAGAGAGTCCCTGGCTTGTGTGGTTACTCCCACAGATACACACTGTTTAAATGTATCGATCCTTGCTCATACGCACATCCCCTTCCATTTTTAGTGCTGTTCTTGTCAGAGGTTCTGCTTTCTTGGAAGAGGCAGGGGTGATCGCTTCAAGAATGAATTCCCAGTTACAGTCAGAGATGTTGCTGCTGTATCGACAGACGTTTCCCTGAATTCCCATCCCACGACCCATATTCATCACTGTTCTGTGATACTGGCACTGACACTGACACTGGCAGCTCGAACCAGAAGTGTAGGAGGTGCTAGTTGTACTTTATGTGGATGGAGGGAGGCAGGTTCTGACCTCAGGGTGGCTGGCTGTGGGGTTGACACCTGTGGACCTAACCATAGGCTCTGGATGAATACTCTGGATCTCTAGGTGTGTTTATCTCAGAGTCCCTCCCTACCAGCCTATCATGTTTAATTCATACATTCATCCATCATTGATGGGTCCTCCATACTAAGAAGTGGTGGCAGACCGCCCTCCAGGATCAAATGTTAGGAGGCTGGCATAGATGCTAGCCCCGAGCGACAACACTAAGTCTGGGGTGAAGGGGAGGGAAAGGCCTGAGTCTACCAGGTGTTTGCTTCAGGGACGTCCTCTGTGTATTGTGGTTGCCATGGCACCACAGGCCATCTGGTGTGTGTGTGTTTGTGTGTTTGTGTGTTTGTGTGTTTGTGTGTGTGTGTGTGTGTGTGTGTGTAGAGGGGCTCAGGAAGAGAACGGCTACTGTTGTTGCTGCTAAAAGTCAGACGAGATCAAATGTGTCCACTCCAGTATGGGAAGTTTACCTGTGTGATGTTGAACACAACTGTCAAAAACATGATACCTGTTTACTTTAAGTGTTTTGTATGGTCGTTAAATGTAGCCCTTAAGAGCTTCTCTGATACCAGTTGATTCAATAGATATTTTCAAACTGGTGTTTTTTTGTGTCCTGTAGATGTGTCTGACTATGACTAAGTACTTAATTTGATTAGATGTTCTACGAAGTAAATAGTCTTGTTAATGTGCAAGTCCTCCGTAAGCACTTACTTTGTCTCTGTTCACTTGCATTCAATATCATATTTTCTTCCCCTCACTTTCCCCAAGGATCATCGTAATATTGGTTTTTCCCTTTTTCTATGTGTTCTCTTTATCTTCACTTCTCAACCATTCATCCTCCTCCCACTGCATTCTTTCCGGCCCCTCCCTCCCTCCCTCCCTCCCTCCCTCCCTCCCTCCCTCCCTCCCTCCCTCCCTCCCTCCCTCCCTCCCTCCCTCCCTCCCTCCCTCCCTCCCTCCCTCCCTCCCTCCCTCCCTCCCTCCCTCCCTCCCTCCCTCCCTCCCTCCCTCCCACACTGCATCCTAGCCTCTATATTTCACCCTGAAAGCTTATTACATTATTGTAAGTAAATGTAACGGTAAATCTCTCTGCTGATGTGCAGTTCCGCAGCTGTGTTTTTGTATATGGAGGAAGGAACGCTGATTAAAAACACCTAAATTACCTCAAAGTGTTGCCCAGAGAAGCTGAGAGAGAGAGACCTGACCTCTGAACACCGTTGTCTCCACATGGGAACAGCAGTGTACGGTACAGAGCCAAGCCTCTCTCCCCTGCAGACCTGAGAGCTCCTCAGAGCTCTACATCAGGATTGGAGACGCATGTTGAGAGTGTTCCCCTTGCTCTCGAGCAGCACACACAGGGCCACACAAGGATTCAAGCTTGAAGGATCGGAGCAGCCTGGAGTAGAGATGTGGAGGGGGGGTACCATTGATTACTGGTGTTCTAGCCCCGGGGCAGCTTGTTGTCATCTAATTAGAGCTAATGGAAAGTAGTCCAGTCAGCACTCTGCTGTTAAGCCAGAACAACAACACAGCACTGGTCCACTCCCACCAGCCAAGGGAGACAGGCCTCTGAATGGAGGTGGTCGGTAACTGTGTAATCTCAGGCTATCACACTGGGCTGGGCGCACTACTGAGAGATAATAAAAGTGGCAATAAAATGGAATTGCTGTCAATGTTTCGAGGTACTTATCGCCATCCATTAAGAAAAGTGAATAATGGCAACCCCCAGTAGCTGTTAATTTTCCTCCCTATGATAGATTTCGTACTACACTAAAAGACCAGGGCTTTGTATTTAACTGTCTCTTTCAGCCCTGATGTTAGCCAATGTGTTAGTGTGTTAAAGTGTGTGAACCAGTTAACCATTCACTACCTCTAACCCTGATAGAATAGGTGGTGGGGGGTATGTTTTCATGTTGGTCGGGGGGAGAGTGGGAGGGGGGCGGGGGGCAGCACAGCCCTGCTACACAACAGTACAACACTGAATCAAATCCGAAGGACTAATGCAAATCTGAACTGCTACAACTCAATAAATAACTCCTGCTGTTGTCCTCAGCCTCGTAAACGGTGCTGTGTTTGCGTGTGTGTCAGTAGCAGCATGGCTGCGTCGCTCTCCTGTGTGTCCCCGCTTTGCCGCCCTGCTGTTTATGAGTTCAGCTATCATCAAACAGGTTTGCACACGCACGGCGCAACAGTCCCTGAGAGAAAAAAAAAATCGAATGAAAGTGTTTTCTTTTTCTGTGTGAGAGCTTAAAGAATGGCCCCTGGCTGTGTCAGGGGACCACAGCGCTGTACCAACATTTAGCTGAGCTGCCACTCCGGTGGAGGAGGAGGAGGTTGGGTCGCACAGCGAGGCTGCCTCTCACAGCGAGGCTGCCTCTCACAGCGAGGCTGCCTCTCACAGCGAGGCTGCCTCTCACAGCGAGGCTGCCTCTCACAGCGAGGCTGCACTGGACCCGAAGAATCGGACATCTAAGGTCAATGTAAAGTCCTTCCTCAAGTCTTCTAACACTGGAGTTCCAGTTGGAACTAACAAGGAGTGGCGGACCACGGGAACTATGTGTGCTACACATGGAGTGGGTGCGCAGTTGTTCTGAGTTGTTGTATGATGCGCGGTTGATTCGCTGAGAACATGTTTGCTGCTACTAAAAGCATGTTGCTGGAGTTATTATTGGCTTTTGCTCTCCACTCAGCATTGAATCGATATACGCAGAAGGAACTTCACTGGTGGTTTTATCTCCACTCCCCCCTACTGCATCCTTATTATATGCATTTGTGTGTGTGTGTGTGTTCCTGCGTGTGGGTTCCTGCGTGTGTGTTCCTGTGTGTGTGTGTTCCTGTGTGTGTGTTCCTGCGTGTGTGTTCCTGTGTGTGTGTGTGTTCCTGTGTGTGTGTGTGTTCCTGCGTGTGTGTTCCTGCGTGTGTGTGTGTTCCTGCGTGTGTGTTCCTGTGTGTGTGTGTGTTCCTGCGTGTGTGTGTGTTCCTGCGTGTGTGTTCCTGCGTGTGTGTGTGTTCCTGCGTGTGTGTTCCTGCGTGTGTGTTCCTGTGTGTGTGTGTGTTCCTGCGTGTGTGTGCGTGCCCAGGTCCATGTGGGAGTATCTCACTCCACCTGACGATCCACCGAGCCATCAGCCTCTCCCACAGGCTGCTCTCCAGGCTCATTCCCAACCCTGTCACACTCCTCCGCCCTCTATCCCTCCACCCCTCCATCCCTCCACCCCTCCACCCCGCCCGTCCGCCAGCCCGTCAACAGGGAGCGAGCGAGCGAGCGAGCGGATGGGTGCGCTGAGGCCCCAGACAGCAGCAGCTGCTGTGAATACTAAAGCCTCCCCCTCTCTCCCTATCTTCCCCTGCTCCAATCCCTATCTCGTTCTCCCGCCCCTCGCACAGCCCGCTCCTCCTGCGGCACTCGCTCCCCGCCCTCCCCTCGCCTCCCTCCCCCACTCGCACACGTCCCTCCAGTCCCGCGCTCCTCCACCGCTCCACTTCTCTGAAGAAGAGAGACACTCGGAGCTCCTCTCCTAGGAGAGGAGGAGAGGGGGGGAGTACGAGGGGAGGACACAGGGCCGGTCTGGTGGCCCAACACTTGTCACATCCATCCAAGCGGCGTGGCGTTTGAGAAGGAGCCTTAACGACGAGTGTCGGGCCGCTGAGGGGAGGGCGTCTCTCAGAGACAGAGAGAGGGAGTGACACGGGCGTCCGAGGGGCTGTTTACCCCAACTTCGTTGTCAACACTGCCGTCATCTGAGCGTCCGTGTGATTATGAATCCTCCAGCAACAATAATTACTTTTTAATGGGGATGTGTGCAGTCTCGCAGGCTGTGTGTGTGTGTGTGTGTGTGTGTGTGTGAGAGCGAGCGAGAGGGAGAGGGAGGAGGCCTGGCATGTTTCAAAGCAGATGAGAGATGTGAGACTGCTGATTCACCAGGGCTGAGCCCTCCGCTGGCTCACACAGATCACACTGTGTGACGCACGTCTCCAGACGCACACCTGCAGTGATGGAGGAGCTTGGAACACATAACACACACACACACGCACACACTCACGTACATATACGTTCAGCTTCAGAGAGCTCAGGCACTCTAATTGGCTCCCACCAGAAAAGCATCATTGCTGTTGTTTATTCCCCCCGAGATAAGATGAGGTCAGCGTCTAAATGATGCATATAAATAACACAGGCCAGTTCCTAGCGAGCAGCTCTCCTCTGTCACAGCGACCATTAGCCGCCAGCGCCGGGCTACAGCTTTAGTCAAGTCAATAGCCTGGCAGTGCAGCTGTTATTGCAAAGCAGCCAGGCATACACGTTCACCTGGGGAGTCATCACCCCCCCACCCCTGCTCCTCTTCATTCCTGAACGCTACCGTTCTGCGGCAGAGTGACCCCTGTCACACACATCCCCCCCCCCCTCCCCCGATGAGCTGGCTCCCTTCTGCTGACTCGCTGCCGTTAGAGGCAGGAGGCAGAGCTGCTGTCGGGGCACATGGAGCTGAGGAGACGTCGAGGCTGCAGAGTGGGGAACGGGCCCACCCTCTCGTCAGGGCCGGTGGAGCGCAGACGGATCAACAGAAACGGCTCTTTCTGGGTTCCCATTTATGGGAGGCGGAGCGAGGCGGACACCCTGGGGCGGGGGGGGGGGGGTGAGAGAGATGGTGTGACTAAAGATGTCCAGGAGCCAGGGAAGGGGGTAAGAGCAAGGAGGCAGATATTGATGGAGGCTTAGCTACGTTGATCGCTCCCTGGTGTGCAGGCTGAACGCTGCTTGTTCACGGAGCATTCTGTCCCACAGTGAGCTCGACGCCCCGACCTGGCCTCCGGCCGGAGAGACGCCCTTCACGGTGCAAAGCCTGTATGACAAGCAGAGAGAGGAAAGGCAGCTGGAACCTCAGCCCTGGAAATCTGCTGATGAGATACAGAGCCTCTGCAAGAGAAACCGGGATTAAAGAGCGGGGATCCGGAACCCATACTGGGAGAGGCAGGGGAAGGAGAGAATAGAAGATTGAGGGAAAGTGGGAAGGAGAGCGATAGGTAGAGGGGCTATGATGAAGGTGGTATTGCTGCTTTGAGACCGCTGAGGAGCCTCATTCTGCAGGTCTGGTGTTCATTTCTAGATCCTTCTCCTTTTATTCCTCCCCTCTGGGTCTGCACTGCAGCATGGGAGAACAGGAACAGTTGCCTCCCTCCAATCTTAATGTCTGCAAATAACCTCCTCTCAGCCCTCCTTCTGAGCTGTGTGTGTGTGTGTGTGTGTGTGTGCATGCATAAGAATGAGAAATTAGGCCAGATATAGGGATTGTTCTCTGGTTCCAATGGCCTTTTGAGGAGGAATGCAGTCACAGTGACAGGATTTGTGTTTCTCAAGCCACCGGCTGGCTTTATTATGCTGACCAGTCTCTCTCTCTCTCTCTATCGTTCGCTCTCTTTCTTTCGCTCTCCCACTCTCTTTCTCTCACTCTCCCTTTCTCTTGAACCTTTCTTTGTGTGTTTCTCTCATTCCGTTCTTGTTTTCATGTCAACAGAAGCTGCTAGACGTTCTGTGACATTACAGGTGTGGGAACTGGTGTATTGTCGTCGCTCTTCTGTATTCTTTCATTCACTCATTCTTTTGTGTCTCTGGGTTCGCTTGAAAGGTGGATGTTAGCCCACAGCTAATATCCACAGTTTGTGTGTGTGCATTGTGTGTTTTCTCTCTGAAGATAATAAAGCAGACCAGGACAATGGGTCAGGTGTCAGTCGTAGTCTCTTGCCATGTCAGACTGGCGCCGTGCCCGCTCTCTGAGACCTCCATCCACAGCCTCTGTGCCAGCTCTGCCCACTCAGCTGCTTGGCAATGTAACTCCACTAGGGAGAATCGATTAAGCTTCTCTGATGGTGACCATGGCGATAACCCAAATCAAATGGGAAGAAACACACCAACCTACCTTGTTGTGGCCCCAGCTGTGTTTTCAGGGTTCTCCCAGCCAATCCCCAGCCTGGGAACTGGGACAGGGACTGAACCATGTACCAAACTGTACAGCTCATATCTGAGCTGTACAGTAGGGCACTGAAGGGTTAATGACATTTACACGTCTGACCAACAATGAGGCTAGATGGTGACAGAGAAAACTGATTTATTATCTGCCTGAACTGGGTCACATGAAGTGCGTCTCTGCTTGTAATTGGCCCCAGGAGGGCGAGGGGAGATGAGGGTTTTTTTCTGTCTGACCCTGTCATGGTGAGTCCGGAGTAGCAAGCACGTTCCTCGCACCCTGCCTCCTCCCCCTCGCAGAGTGTCCATGCTCGGCAGAGATAAGCCCACAGCAGCCTCATCAGAATGCAAGGCCATCAGGAGGGCTCTGGACATGCCCGTTAGCATTCCTAGCAGGGTTATTGATCAAGGCCGTATCAAACGGTCAGCATCCAGGGCTGGGCTACCGGTCAGCATGAAGCTGAAGGACGTAGAGGACGTCTTCACACACTCTTTCTCTCTCTCTCACACACACACACACACACACACATTGTCCACACTGACTTTGACTAAATGAGAATTGCGTGAGCTCTAAATAGGTATCGGATTGATGTTCCTGTATCTCATTGTCCTCATGTCGTTCGTGATACTATGACATCATTCCCTGCGACAGCTGTCTGCCTCTCTATTCATGTCCCGATTGGCATCTCCCATTCTCAACTAATAAGCACATCCCTCCCGATTGCTGCTCCTGAAAGGAGGTCTTATGTAATCAGATCATACTCCGGATGGAGTGTGTCGCTGTACAGTACATGGGGCTCCCGTGCTTACTGCACCAGAAACCCTGCTCACAGGAGCGAACAGCAGACTGCAGCTAGCCAGGCCTTAGACAGGGGAGGAGTGGTGATGCTACTGATGGACCCCTCCATCATTATATGACCAGTGAAGTGTCCATTAACAGGGATTATTTCGTACTTTGCACATACAGAACACCACGGGAACTATTGATCACATGAGTTTGTCTGCCTGATGGAACGGCTGGGAGATGTTGACCCTTCCGCTGGACCCCTCCCAAAAGCCGTCGTTCTGGTCCAAGATACATTTTTTATTCTCTCATGCAGTCAAGCAGCCTTCAGCTTCTTTTCTTCTTGCAAAGATGTTGAAGGCTTCTTTGTCGAGCAGCGATATCTGTGCAACAGGATTGGCTAGGAAATGTGTCACACCACTTGAAGAGGAGTGAGAAAGACAGAGAGAGGTGAACTGAGAGAAGTGTTAAGCTAACATGAGGGATATAAATGGCATGGCATTATTCAAAACAAAATTCCTTCCATGTGAAAAATGCACCTCTCAGAACTCCCGTTTCAAAAAACAGATTTGCCCTACATGTTAGCAGGGTAATATAAGCTAGTTGTCTGGAGAATGGAAGCTATGTATGGAATGCAGATTCTTTCTTGTTTGCTGAGAACACTGCTAGCTACTAGGAACCTCCACGCCAGCTACAGTGTATTGTTACCAACAGGTGTTTGCTCGGACATCCCTTCCACTTTGTTTCACTGTGAGACCCTGAACTCCAACACGCATGTCTCCTCCCCAGCCCCCCTGCCCAGCCCCCCTGCCCAGCCCCCCTGCCCAGCCCCCCTGCCCAGCCCCCCTGCCCAGCCCCCCTGCCCAGCCCCCCTGCCCAGCCCCCCTGCCCAGCCCCCCTGCCCAGCCCCCCTGCCCAGCCCCCCTGCCCAGCCCCCCTGCCCAGCCCCCCTGCCCAGCCCCCCTGCCCAGTGTCTGGATCATGTAGTAATGCCTGAGAAGGACTGCCCTGTTCTTGACTCTTGACTATGTTCCCAGACTCTGTTTCCAGCTTTTAATTACGCCTCACTCTGGTACTAGATAGATCTGGAAACGTGAATGGTACTGAAGTCAACATGAGAGTTCCACAGGAGGTGCAGTGAATGACTCAGCCCACATTACACATTACCAATCCTCTTCTCTTTGGTTTAGAATGAATGACTCAGAGGTGTGTGTGTGTGTTTGTTTCAGGCTGTGCCATGCTGTACCATTCCAAGGGAAGGCAGCACACCATGCGCTCTAAATGCCCCAGGTTCAGAACAGAGCAGCCTTCACCACAACAGTCCTTGACCTTTTTCTCAAATAACAATGCTGTAGTTTAAAGTGTTTTGAAACCAAAACGACCTTGATGCACACACACACCAGCCTTCCAAATTGAAATTGTGTCTCCTTCCAAGCCTCAGTGAAAAGAAGTTGGCTCTCTCAGATAAACAGGCTACACATCATTAAGGGAATGGGGTCTAACGGGTCTAACAAGTGTGGCCACCAGCAGCAGCAACCCTGACGCCCTAATACAACCCTGACACAACCCTGACAGGACTGGTTCATCTGCTCTAACGTGGTGTAAACAGCAGCATCTGACCCAGACCTGCCCAGATGCTGTGGAAGTGCAGCATTCCTGGCCCTCAGAATCCTAGACAGGCAGACAGGCAGACAGACAGGCAGACAGGCAGACAGACAGGCAGACAGACAGACAGACAGACAGACAGACAGACAGACAGACAGACAGGCAGACAGACAGGCAAGCAAGCAATCAGGCAGGCAGGCAGCACAGCGACATACCAACCTATACATAGGCCGAGTGATGGATAACTTTCTAGACAGAGCCCCTGTCTCCAGCCCTAGACTCAAATGACCTCTTAAAGACCAGGGGTCATGAGGTCGCCTCAGGGTTGTGGCTCACGTCATGTTGTCAACAGCTGAGGGCACGACATATAAACACATGGCTGCATGTGGCCATGATTCATCCTGTCGTGTGTACATTTAAACAAATTCATGGTTTCTTAATAAGTTTAGCATATTTCTTCATGTAAAGGAAGTGTTCTCTAGGAGCATATCATCTAAACACACACACATCCACACACTTGTTGACCAATTTATGTCTATCTCCGAGCAGCCAGGCATGGTTGGTGTTCATCAGCCCCCCCCCCCCCCCCCCCCCCCCCGTATTCAACCCTCGTTTTTTGTTGCCCTCCCCTCGGGCACCGAGCTTCACCAAGGTAACGGAGTCTAACAGCAAGACAAGCAGCTCACTCTCTCTCTCTTTCTCTTACTCTCTCTCACTCTCTCTCTCTCGGTTTCTGTGAGGGTATTAGAGCCTGTTGAGCTGATTGACCCTATCCCAGCCTCTGAGATGTGGCCCACTATGGCTGCTTGAAGTGGTGCAGAGAGGATGCTATTGAAACCAATCTTGCGGTGATGACTGGAAAGAACTCCACTGACGGACCCTCTTGTTGGTGTGAGGAGAACCGGATGACACCGGTTCAAGGTCCATTGGCTCCTGCAGCCTGATTGTTGACTGTTTGGTCTATCGTAGTGTTTTTAGCAGCCCGCCAGCCTGCAAGCCAAGCGGCACCGAATGCAAATATGTGACCAGCTTTATTGCCTCAAACAAATAACAGCATTAGTCCAGGTTTGCATGCATAACCAATGATCAAGTGTTGTAAACAAGCTTGTGGAATCCACAGGAGTCAGTGGAGGCCTACAGTAGTTAGTCATCCAGACACCCAGACTGTAGGTAAGGCTGGCGGGCTGGTTGGTTGGTGATCCCAGACTGGAGAGAGGCTGTATGTGTCCTGGGCCTTAGGCACCGCTGCTGTGGTCTTACTGTCAGCTCAACCCTCCCCTCCCCTCCCTCCAGGAGTTCTGACACCTGAGAACACTGGGAACTGGTCCCTGACAAATACACACACATCCGTAGACACACACACACTTTTCAGCTAACGACGAGCCACAGCGCCCTGGTCATACCTATTATTGGATACTCTCCTGTTCATTCGTCACTGCTTGCTTGGTGATGCAGGGTGGCAGGGAGTGGAAGTGGCCCCCCAGTCCTCTGTCAGGCCCCCGCCCTCTCTTCCCTCCCTCCATCTTTCTCTTTTTCCGTATCGCTCTCTTTTCTTGATCTCTGTGTCTCTGTGTCTGTGTCATCACTTGCTTTCTTCTCTCTATTTCTCTCTCCCTCCCCTGTCTCTATATTTCAGTTTCAGAGCTTTGAGGGAGTCATCGGGAGCAGAGATTCATTAGGGCACCATTCTGTTCTTCTGATTGGGCATAGTGTGGGTGGAGGCGTCAGAATCAAAGTTAACAGTCTCAGTTAATGACTATAGGAGACATCTCCCCAGGGTCATCCATGACAGAAATAACAACGTTGTTTTAGTCTCTTAAGAACTCTGTGTCGGTCTTTGCTTAGTGTGAACAGTGAAACCAGTTGAAGGAGATCCATCCAGTTGCTCCCTGCCCTGCATGCAACAACAAAGTGCTACAGTCTCTCCAGATAAGGTGTCCATTGGAGCGGAGAGGGGGGAAGGGTGGGGGTGGGGGGGTAAACAGAATGCACCATGGGGTCATTTTACCTCTTCTCTCATGTAAAACATGCTAGCTCCGCCCTTCCGGGCCGACTGTCCGGCCTGCAGAACTGGCCGTGCTTGTTTGTGGGTTTCGAGGGAGGTGTCGTCAGAGTTGTGTTTCCACGCCGAGCCTGTTTTTCCTGATCCTTTCTCGGTGGCCCGGGGAGCAGGGCTGTGCACCGTGGTTCCAGCAGATTAAAGCACCATTACTGCTGCCTCTCTCCCAGCGGGTCCTTGCTGTTATGACACTTAGCGGCTGGGGGTATGTTGTCTCCACTCCCCTCCGTGGCAACCACGGTGACATCACTGAGGACATCCCTTGTCCCAGCCCACCTACAGGACTAAACACAGCAACCCGTGTCAATGACACAGCTGTGACAGGAGCTGTGGGAAACTGAAACCCAGTGTTGTCTGTCTGGCTTCAGCACCGGGTTTAAGACGACACAGTCTGAATCTGAATCCAATCCTGTTCAGCCGAGGGTAGACAGAACCTTCTGGGTTCCTACAATTCCAATAATGAAAGAGGAGTCTCCTGTAAATGTGCTGCTTTGTGTGTGTGTGTGTGTGTGTGTGTGTACCAGCCCCAGTAGGGCTCTGTCTGAGTAATGTTGCTGCTGCTCTAGGGCTGTTCTGTGGACCTGGCCTGTCTAGACTCTGTTCAGGGGTGTTTGAACAAGAGAGGGAAGCCACGCTGAGGCCAATTAGCCAGGCCTCCCCTTCCACCCCCACCCTTCCTGGCTGCCTACCTACCTGCCTGCCACAACACAGCATCCATCTCCACTTACCCTACCAAACACACACCAACACATCCACACAGACAAGCAGTGAGGAGAGATCCAGGAGTCTCTGGGTCTGATGAGGCTGTCTACACCTGGTTTACCCACCTGACTGGCTGCAGCATGAAGCCCAGTGAGCAGGGGAGAGGGGAGGGGAGGGAAGGGGGAGGCCTGCTCACCTTGCTGGGCACAGATGAGCCAGATAAGCCCCTCCAGGCCAGCTCCACTACCCTCAGCACTAACAAGAGCATAGGCAGAGGACAAGTGACGACAATTGTATGTAATCAGTGGGGAAATGTCAGAACAATTGTGTGTTATTATTAGGCGCACACAGTCGGGGTGCTGCATTTCTGTGCTCAGTGTCATTAGGCAGCAGAGATAGTAACAGTAGTTATGCCAGTACACTTTGAACCCTTGCTGTTTGATGAGGCTCCTTTTTTAAGTGGAGAGAGAAAGACAGGGATGGAGAGATGCAGAGAAACAGGGAGAGAGAGAGAGGCAGAGAGACAGTAGGAAAGAGAGGAAGAGAGACGGGGGTAGAGAGGTAGAGCGACAGGGAGAGAGAGAGGCAGAGAGACGGAGAGAGAGAGAGAAGAAGAGAGACAGAGAGAGAGAGGGGAAGAGAGACAGGGAGAGAGAGAGGAAGAGAGACAGGGAGAGAGAGGGGAAGAGAGACAGGGAGAGAGAGAGGAAGAGAGACAGGGAGAGAGACAGGGAGATAGACAGGTATAGGGAGAGTGACGACAAGAGAGACAGAGCGAGACGAAAGAGGAGATAAAGAGAACGAGAGTCTGTCTGTTTGTGTTTCATTAAAGCCAAGGTCTGTCATTCCTCATTTCGAAGTCCACACAGCACACTGTTCAAACAATGGAACGGTGATGAGTTTCCTAGGACGTTTGACCCGTCTCCTTCACATTTGAAAGTTCCAATTAGCACCAGAATTTAAATTGTTACTGAAATTAAATACCATATGTTTTACACCTTGAGAGCTATTTGACCTGAGTTGCAAAGCTACCCCCACCCCCCTCCCTCCCCTCACAAACTCTCTCTCTCACACACACACACACACACACACACACATAGAGACCCATATATAGCCACGTGTGAGTGGCGCCTGCAGTCCTCCTGGTGGGACAGGATCCCAGTGTGTGGTGCTGGTGGGCCACCTTCCTCCACCCAGCCTGCAGCAGCACCGTGGGGCTCTGCTGGTCCCATGCTCCATACCACTGCCCTGGTCCTACAGGATCCCAGTGTGTGGTGCTGGTGGGCCACCTTCCTCCACCCAGCCTGCAGCAGCACGGTGGGGCTCTGCTGGTCCCATGCTCCATACCACTGCCCTGGTGCTACAGGATCCCAGTGTGTGGTGCTGGTGGGCCACCTTCCTCCACCCAGCCTGCAGCAGCACGGTGGGGCTCTGCTGGTCCCATGCTCCATACCACTGCCCTGGTCCTACAGGATCCCAGTGTGTGGTGCTGGTGGGCCACCTTCCTCCACCCCTGCCTGCAGCAGCACGGTGGGGCTCTGCTGGTCCCATGCTCCATACCACTGCCCTGGTGCTACAGGATCCCAGTGTGTGGTGCTGGTGGGCCACCTTCCTCCACCCTGCCTGCAGCAGCACGGTGGGGCTCTGCTGGTCCCATGCTCCATACCACTGCCCTGGTCCTACAGGACCCTGCCATGGCTCAGGTGCTGATTTCAAGCAGAGGTTAACTTTCCTAACCAGCCCAAGGAGGCAACACATCTCCTAACTGGAACAAGGCCGTTTGAAGTCCTTTTTGAAGTCCCTTTTGCTTTGAGACGGGTTTTAAGAGCTTTCAAGGTGAGAGCTGCTTCGCCACAGGAGACGAAGCACTGTGGCGGCTCTTCTATCCCTCCTCAGTTGGCTCATCAGCCAGACCAGACAGACAGACAGCCAGCCAGAGCAACCAGCCAGTCAGACCAGCCAGTCCGTATCAGCATCACCACCAGTACTATCCAGCCTGCCGAACTACAGCTATGATGTCCTCCATCATCTCCAAAACCAGGCACAGAGCAGCACACAGACCGCCCTCTCCGTAGAATGCCTATCTGGCTGTCCGTCCCTCGCTCCCTGAGGAGCAGGGAGGAGCACGTGGTGGAGGAGAGGGAACGGCGTCCTTGAGAGTGTCATTGAGCCCCGCTGTGGGTAGTGTGCCAAGTGGAGTGGGTCACACCCTGAGCCAGCCAAACACTCCATCAGTGGCCCCAGGGCTGTGTGTCTTCCATTAGACCAGCTCCCTGTTATTAATGTTGCATAAACACTCGCACAACCTGAGGAAATGTTTCCCCACAGATTGGGTGGAGAGCAGGCGGGAGTTGATGAAGCCCATTGTTGTCCTTGTCCCGGTCCAGGCGTAAGTGGGGGGAGGAAAGTTGTGTGTGAGTGTGTTGTGTGTGTGTGAGTGTGTGGTGTTGTGCGTGCGTGCGTGCCTGGCCAAGGCTCATCTCAGAATCAGGGAGAACAACAGGAGTGTGTTAGCAGCAGATGCGCGCTCTGCTGGAACCCAGCTGGGCTGTTACTTAACTACCCCCCCACCGCCCATCACACACACACACGCACGCACACACACGTCCTCACTCACCCATGCTCCACTTAACAATGACTTGGCACTGTGCTCTTTCAAGTAAAGAATCAAAAGGACTGTTTGTTTGAGCTGGGAGAGAAAAACAGAGCCGAGGGTTGTGTCGTCTGAAGAGGCTCCGGTGAGAGCTGCAGGCCTGAGGCTCGTGTGAGTCTCCCTGTGGGCGTTGTGTCATGCCGTGTCTTTCCCTCCACCTGTCTGAGCGGCCCTCACACCACAACCCACCCAGACCCAGGGTAGTTCAGACACGCAGAGAGACAGCCTCCCGGTGACGCATCGTAACAGGTGGGGAGAGGGAGAGGGAGACAAGGAGAGGAGAGGGACTGACCTGAGCTGCTTGAGGACATTTTTAGCGAGTGTGTGTTTAGCACAGGCAGCTGCGGACAAAGAGCTCTTTAGATTCCTGGTTCCCCCCCCGCCCCCTCCCCCCCCCCCCCCACGCTGCTGTGTTTCCTGACATTTCTCACAGTCATTCCAGCAGCAGCTAATTTCAAGGCCTTTCTCCACGCATGCCTCTACACTACCTCACTCTCTGTTCCCCTGTCTCTCTGGAGCATGGCCAGCACTGATGTGGAACAGTCACTCTGGGAATGGGCAGGGCCCGGCGTCGACCTGTGTGTGTGTGTGTGTGTGTTCTTGAGAAAGGCTTGCTCAAATCTCATTGTCCCAGAATACGCCTTAGACAGAGAGAGAAATCTGTTTTGTTGAACTGTCTCTCTCCCTGAACTTCAGAGAATATGTGTGTGTGTGTGTGTGTGCGCATATGCGTGTATGTGTTTCTGCAAAGCTGTTTTCGTTTGTAAGTATGTCTGTTAAGGGATATTGTGCACTATTCAGTGTGCTACGGGCCATCCAGTATTGATCTATGGCTCTGTTCCTGTGTTAGTGTTGAGCAGCACTGTGGTGTGGTGGTCTGCTGGTCAATACCGCCTCTGAGCCAGGAGGAATCCCTGGCACTGCAGATCTGCTGAAAGACGAGCCAGTCTGCTAATTACAGCCTCTCAGACCTCCATCGCCTCCTCACAGGACACACGTCCACAAAGCACCCTCGCCCAGCCCCCACCTCACCCCCGGTGCTGACACATGCGCTGTGTCCTATCACACACCACAAACCAAAATGTCCTCCGTCACCGGGACCGTTACCCTCTACTGGGGGCAGGCAGGTGGGCATACAGGCAGGCAGGTGAACAGGCAGGCAGGCAGGCAGGCAGGCAGGAAGACGGAGCGGGCAGATTGATGGATGTGCCTTCAGAAGGCTCCTCTCCCTCTGGTCCAGGGTGCACAGCAGAGATAATACCATGATGTTGTTTGGCTCCCTCTGTGCGGTGGAGGCCAGAAACAATCAGCGAGAGAGCCCAGCACAGCCTTCTCTTAAGTGCCTGGCTGGGAACAATAGGCCTTTATGTTATGTGTGTGTGTGTGTGTTGAGCCTGCCACGCTCGCTCGTGTCAACAGGAAACCCGGGCCCTTCCATTGAAGGAGCTTCAATTAACCAGTGGCCTTGCGGTCTTGTTAGCCTAGACTCTGTTTCCATGAGTCTCATTCTGTCATTTTAATAGCCTCCTTATATTATGTGTGTCCTGTGAAAGCCTAGTATAAACTGAGTATAAACTGTCACCTGAGTCACGCAGGGATAGAGATAGGCTGCGATGGAGACAGGAACACGCAGAGGCAAGGACAGCATAGGGGCCAGACTAACCCACACACATCCAAACTGGTCTCCCTGGGTCTGTCAAATAACATTGATATTGGTTCTTTTATTTGTTTATTCGTCAAAACCCTGTGTCATTGCTACTCATGCAACGAGGTCATACCAGGTACACATATCATGATTAAAATGTCTGGTAAGCCATTTGTTACACAACAGATTACCATAATTCCTGTACCACTTTCATGTATTGATATGAAAGACATTTTCATAATGGATCCCTCCAACAAGCTGATGTGCTGGTTCTAGAAGGTTCTGGTACTAAATAGAAACACATGGACTGATGAATTGGCCCCATGAGATGGGGATCAGTAGAGATCAATAGAAGTCTATAAGACGTCTGTTTGTTGTGTGGCTGCTTCTTTCATTTTAGTTTGGTGGGTAGGAAAAAAAAACTGCTTACATGGTGTCCACAAAGGCAATATTGATTCCTGAGCATGGGCTTGTTTAAGCTGACACCCTATTGTCCTCCTGTATTTACCAGGGGCTGGCCTTCATGTTGCTCGGGCCTGTATATCCCCCTGGAATCAGGACGCTTCTTCCTCTCTGAGACGAGGAACAATCTCTTTCTCTCTCTCTGTCTCTGTCTCTCTCTCTCCCGTGTGTCGGAGGATGCAGCCCCCCCCCCCCCTCTCTCCAGTCTGGTTGCTATAGTGCTGGAGGGCTGAGAGAGAGGGCCACGTGTGCCTCCATGGGAACAGCGACCTCAGCCAGCTCCACAGACGTGTCACCTGGGATCTGTGTGACCAGCACCGAGCCAGCACCAAAAATAAATCCTCCCCTCTCCTGTCCGCCGACTCCATACATCACAGCGGGGCGGAGGAGCCGTCTCAGCCTGGAGCCTATCTGCTGCAGGCCTCCTATTCATCAGCCCAGACGCCCCCCTCCGCTCCCACACTCTCCCGGTCAGTCGGCCGGTACGCTTCGCTCTCCAGGTGGAAGGGGACTGAGATGTCGTTTCTCTCAGGGAGCGCTGAGGTGGCGTATCGATCCTCCTTCGTTCCCCTGGGGACGCTAGAAAGGCAGAGGTCGATCAGTGGGTGACTCATGGCTCAACAACAGACCCATTAGCCTGACATCCATCACCAGGAGGGGTGAACAGGCCTGGGGCCTATCGGGGCTAAACACGATGGGCTAAGGCCCACACGATGGGCTAAGGCCCACACGATGGGCTAAGGCCCACACGATGGGCTAAGGCCCACACGACACAACGGGCTAAGGCCCACGCGACGGGCTAAGGCCCACGCGATGGGCTAAGGCCCACGCGATGGGCTAAGGCCCACGCGATGGGCTAAGGCCCACACGACACGACGGGCTAAGGCCCACACGACACGACGGGCTAAGGCCCACGCGACGGGCTAAGGCCCACGCGACGGGCTAAGGCCCACGCGACGGGCTAAGGCCCACGCGACGGGCTAAGGCCCACGCGACGGGCTAAGGCCCCATGGCCACACGACGGGCTAAGGCCCACGCGACGGGCTAAGGCCCACGCGACGGGCTAAGGCCCACGCGACGGGCTAAGGCCCACGCGACGGGCTAAGGCCCACGCGACGGGCTAAGGCCCACGCGACGGGCTAAGGCCCACGCGACGGGCTAAGGCCCACGCGACGGGCTAAGGCCCACACGACAGGCTAAAGCCCACACGACGGGCTAAGGCCCCATGGCCACACGACGGGCTAAGGCCCACACGACGGGCTAAGGCCCACACGACGGGCTAAGGCCCACACGACGGGCTAAGACCCCATGGCCACATGCAACTGTCCACATCCAGAGGTTCCTTCAGGCCATGGTGCACCAGCACAATGTGGAGATCAAACCCCTCTCCAGCCTCAGGCCGCTGTGTCATTATACAGGCTCTGGGGCTCACCGGCTCAGCTACATTACAGCTACAGGCAGCTTGCTGCTCAGATAGCAGGCGGGGCTGGAGGAGCGGATCGACGGGATTGTGTGTGGTGTCTGGTGTGTGTGTTTGAGTGTGTGTATTAGGGTAGGGCTACTCTCATGGAGCTCCTGATAAGAAGCCTGGTTCTGGTGAGGGGAGATTGGGTCTGGGCTCATCAGTCAAGCTCTCCCTGCCCTGGCCTGGTCTCCTCTGACAGACATGTCAGATAAGGCGGCCTGAGGGCTCCAGGCCCTGGGCTGGGCTGGATGGACTGTCTGCAGCTGAGGTGTCTGAGCTGTGGCTCTCCTGGTGGGTCAGGTGAGGACAGTCTCTGTCCCAGCCCGGCAGAGAGGTTGTGTGGTGTGGTAGGGGCGACGGCAGCAGGAGAAAGGCTGTCCTGTTGGAGAAGCTCTCTCCCCCGTGACATCATCTTCAGGGGACAATGTGTCGGTCCCTGGTGACATCATGGCCAGCTGCTCACTGTTGTGATCTCCGGAGTGCCGGGTTCTCTCTCTGGCAATCCCTCGCTTCCCTTCTCTCCTCCCCACTCCCCCCTCCCCCCTCCCTACCCCTCACACACACACACACACACACGGTGCACTGTGACCGTGAGGAGATGAGGCGTGCCAACGTTTATCTCAGGATGGCCGACCAAAGAGCAAGGTTTTCCAGGGTTTACTTTGAATCCCAGCCTGCGGGTCCCAATCACAGGATCTATTGATTTGTCTGGAGTCCATGCTACACAATCGTAACCCCGCCCATCTGGTCAGAAAGCCTTTAGTGGGACACCAGCTTGTAGAATAACAATGTTGAGGCAAAAGGATTCCAGATTTACACTGTAATCGTCGTCAGCAGGAGAGGAGGAACATGCAGCGCGCTGGCCTTCCTTAAAAGCCTTGTCGTTAAGGAGCGGATGTGCCAGAGAACAAGGAGAGATGGAGGAGGAAGGCTGAGGGGCTGGAAACAGCCTCTGATGCTCAGGAACGGAAGGACTGGGGCACGGAGGGAAGGAGCTGCTTTTAATTAAGTCTCTAACTACATGCCTCTCTCTCTTTCTGACTGTACTCTCCCTCCCTCCCTCCCCCCCCCCCCCCCCCCTCTCTCTCTCTCTCTCTCTCTCTCTCTCTCTCCCTCCTCCCTCCCTCCCTCCCTCCCTCCCTCCCCCCCCCCCTCTCTCTCTCTCTCTCTCTCTCTCTGTCCTTTCCTCCCTCCCTACATTCCTCCCTCTGTCCTCGGCTCTGAACGGCTGGGAGTCAGGAGACCCGGGGCATAAACCCAGCTCCTAATCCCTTTACATAAGGGCTTTTGGAGGGGGAGTGCAGGGGTGTGCTGGGTCATAATTGGCATGAGGCTGGGAGGCCAGGCGGTTGTGTGGGTGGGGGGTGGTGGACTGCATGTGCAGGACTGCAGGATGAGGGGCCTGAGGGACAAACGACCAGGGGCCGGGAGGGGCGCAAGCTAAGCTCTGCAGGAGCACATCGAGGGATGTGTGTGTGAGTGTGTGTGTGGAGGGGGACTGCACAGATGCACTGTTCGGTTTATAGAACCTACAGGTTGCCATGGTGCAGCCTTGGTAATGACACCAGCCTGCCTTGTGCTGTCTCTTTCTCTATGTCTCTCACTCTCCCTCTCTTTCCTTCTCCCTCTTTCCCTCTTCCTCCCTCTCCCACTATCTGCTATTTACTCTTCCTCCTCTCCCTCCATCTCCCTCTTGCTCTATCCATCCCTCTCATCCTCCCTCTTTCCTTCTCTCTCTCCTCCTCCCTCTCTCCTTCTCTCTCTCCTCCCTCTCTCCTTCTCTCTCTCTCCTCCTCCCTTTCTCCTTCTTTCTCTCTCCACCTCCCTCTCTCTCTTCCTCCCTCTCTCCTCCCTCTCTTTCTCCCTCTGTCTCTCTCCGTCTTTCAGAGACTGCATCTTTGTTCTCTTGGGTGTAATCAGTCTGCAGTCCAGTACTGGTCATTAAGAACCGGCTCTGTGTTTGTGACCAACCAGGCGTGAGAGCAAACGTCTGTCCTCCCTGATGCCGTGGTTCAAAGACCAATCGCCAGCAATGAATTACAAGAAATTATCCAACGGGATTTGTTTGGGATTAGGCCAATTTCCTATAGGATTTGAGTAATCCTAAAAGGCGTATTTTTTTAAGCCTTTGAAAAGCTGCAGAGCGAGGGACACAATCTGTCCCTGGTCCCAGCCTCTCTGTGCAGAGCCTCATCTCTGTCCCTGGTCCCAGCCTCTCTGTGCAGGGCCTCATCTCTGTCCCTGGTCACAGCCTCTCTGTGCAGGGCCTCATCTCTGGCCCTGGTCACAGCCTCTCTGTGCAGGGCCTCATCTTTGTCCCTGGTCACAGCCTCTCTATGCAGGGCCTCATCTCTGGCCCTGGTCACAGCCTCTCTATGCAGGGCCTCATCTCTGGCCCTGGTCACAGCCTCTCTGTGCAGGGCCTCATCTCTGGCCCTGGTCACAGCCTCTCTGTGCAGGGCCTCATCTCTGGCCCTGGTCACAGCCTCTCTGTGCAGAGCCTAATCTCTGCTGGGCTGGAGCACATGGTCAGCCATGGCGTCACTGTTAACGGTCAACTCTGACTAAATCCATCTGTCCAGAGAGAGACCAGATCAGGCTGTCACCCAATCCGCTCCTCCGGTACCTAGATACAGAATTCCTGCCAGCTATGGCCTGGCCGCCCTCTCTGAGTGGTAGAGATCATGTGGAGGTCACAGAGGAGGGGGGGGGGAGACTATCCACCCAGTGCATCTCTCTTTCCATTCCTCTATTGGATAGAGTCTATCCACCCAGTCCAGCTCTCTGTTCCTCCATCCATCCTCCTCTGTTTGCCTGCCACTCAGCCCCCCCAGCCTGGATTGATTGACCCCCCCCCCCCCCCCCCTTCCAGTGTCTTGGTGTCTGTGATAGCTCTAGGAGCTCGAGATCAATACCCCTTCTAATCCCTACTGTGCGGCATGTACCTTCTCCAACACACACACACACACACACACACATAAACACACAAAAGGTTTTCTTTTCTCCTCCTCCATACACCTTGCCGTCCTCATGCTTCTGCATACAGGCACTACCACGACGCAGACATCGACTTGTGCCCTCCTGACACCAGTTGGAACATGAGACAGTATTGACCGAGCCTTTTGAAACACTGACCGAGAGTAATTACATTCCGAATTGCTGCAGTCTTGTCAGTCCAGCTCTGAGTCCTACATCTCCAAGCAGAATTCCCAAACAGGGTGAAATGTGTGTGTTCAGTCCAGTGATGGACTGGAATGTACTGCTGAAGGCCCTTAGTTGATTGAATATTAATTAAATAGATTAAATAGTGCTGTGTTTTCCTGTGTGTGTGTGTGTGTTTTGATCCTCTGAATGAGACAGGAGAAATGATGGGGTCAGAGGGGGCAACTCTCCCTTGTCAGGTCCTCTGGGACGCTCTCCATCTCTCTCTCTCTTTCTCTCTTTCTATCTCTCTTTCTCTCTCAGCCTCTCCCTCAACCTTTCTCTCTCTCTTTGTTAGGCTCTGCCTCTCAGCCTCTCCCTCAACCTTTCTCTCTCTCTGTGTCAGGCTATGCCTCTCAGCCTCTCTCTCAACCTCTCTCTCTCTGTGTCAGGCTCTGCCTCTCAGCCTCTCCCTCAACCTCTCTCTCTCTGTGTGTCAGGCTCTGCCTCTCAGCCTCTCCCTCAACCTCTCTCTCTCTGTGTGTCAGGCTCTGCCTCTCAGCTTCTCCCTCAACCTTTCTCTCTCTGTGTCAGGCTCTGCCTCTCAGCCCTCTCCCTCAACCTCTCTCTCTCTGTGTGTCAGGCTCTGCCTCTCAGCCTCTCTCTCAACCTCTCTCTCTCTGTGTCAGGCTATGCCTCTCAGCCTCTCTCTCAACCTCTCTCTCTCTGTGTCAGGCTCTGCCTCTCAGCCTCTCCCTCAACCTCTCTCTCTCTGTGTGTCAGGCTCTGCCTCTCAGCCTCTCCCTCTGTTTTGGCTTCTCAGCCCCTCTCTCTCTGTCTCTCTCTTTTTCTCTCTCCATCTTTTCCCCCACCATGTCCCCAGTGACTGCCGAGTGGAAGAGCCCGACAGGCCATTTCTCTGTGTTGCTTCAATCCTTTCTTCTCCCTTCTTCTTTGTAACTGCGTGTCTCTCCCTTTCTACCTCACCTGCCTCCCTCCTCTGTCTGCCTTCCACTCTTTCTCCCTCGCCCCTGTCTTTGACTCATCCCTGTCTCCAGCCATTGTCTTCCTTTCTCACTCTGCTGTCGCCCTCTGACATTCTCCAAATGACATTGTTTACCCATTTCAGCTGCTCTCCCCCTCCTCCTCTCTCTGCTACAGCTCAGAGGTGAAGGACTCGGTCTCTTTCCCTAGAAGACTTGCTGCCGTCCTCTGTGGCGGCTTGGTTTTGGTGGTGGAGGATTTGTTGGAAGAAAATGTCAAAGCTGTTAATTGTCTCATTATCATCGGTCGGGCTTCATTCAATGTATGAGTTGATGAGGTTGTATTGACCGTGTGTGTGTGTGTGTGTGTGTGTGTGTGTGTGTGTGTGTGTGTAATGAGGATTTGATGTGAGGTGGAAGTTGGGCCATCTCTCAGGATGGAGACGACTGTTTCACCGAGCAGATGTAGGCAGTCATTAATAACCCTCCTCAGCAACCTACTCTGAGCACCAGGAAGCATGCCTTATACCACCCAGAAGAAGAACTCTGGAAGAACTCCTATTGAACACCCACTCTGACTATTCAAGACCACAGGACTTTTATTGAATATGTGGCTTGCCAAGGTACATGAAGGACGGTATTCATTTTTGAGCTTTTAGTCGTCTCATTCTCCATTGACGTCTCCAGCAGCTATTTCACACAGTGTTCTGACTTCCCCTCCCCGCTGTCACATGACACTCAGTCAGGACGTTTCTGTAAGCAGCTTTGACGAGATGATGGGGGGATTCTATTAGAGTGATAGCTACCTCGAGCGCAATGGGGGTAATTCTCTGTCTTTCAAGGGCTCCAAGTGATGACAACAATGTCACTTGCTTCATCACCCCGCAGCGGATTTCCCGGAGAACTTGGGGTAATCTCATTACCGTCCTGGCTGCATTGTCTTGCATGGCGGACACACAGGAGCTCGACGGCCAGCCCGGGCCAGCAGGCTCTGGACCCTCGCTGCTGCCTTTCCTTCCTGCTTTTGTCACAGTTTGTTTGGCCGGGGGAGAGAGGGAAGGAAGCTCTCTCTCTCTCTCTCTCTCTGTCTCTCTCTCTCTCTCTCTCTCTCTCTCTCTCTCTCTCTCTCTCTCTCCCTCCCTCCCTCCCTCCCTCCCTCCCTCCCTCCCTCCCTCCCTCCTCCCTCCCTCCCTCCCTCCCTCCCTCCCTCCCTCACTCCCTCCCTCCCTCCCCCCCCCCCCCCCTCCCCCCCCCCCCCCCCCCTCCTCTCTCTCTCTCTCTCTCTCTCTCTCTCTCTCTCTCTCTCATCTCTCTCTCTCTCTCTCTCTCTCTCTCTGGCTCGCTCCCACCCGGGGGAATGCTATTGGACGCCTGAGATGACGTCACAGCCGCCTTCTGAAAGTCTGTGCATTGAGAGGAAGAGTGTGTGGGTGACCACGCTATCACCGTCCAGACTGAACAGAATGGGAGATGAAAGCCTTCCAAGTGTGTCATGCTTCTCATCACCCACTGGTCATGGATTTGTCATCAGAAAGAAAGCTTTCTCTCATCAACGTCCTTCAAGTCTCTCACTGGTGTTTGCAGAATAGAGCCTTTTTTTTCCAGTCACTGCTTTGGAACTGTGATGAGGGTGGGATGGAAGGACACTCTGATTGGTGCGTTTGCTGTTTTCAACACGGCAAAGGAAGAGATGTGGCAGAGTGAAGAGGAGGAGGGTCCTCATACACTGGCCATGGATCTGATCCCCTCCAGCCCAGTCTGTTCCAGCCTTGTGAACCGGCCTTACCGCTACATTGCGTAGGAGCAGACACAGGCTCTAATACTGTAGAATAGACGAGGCTCTCTTCTAGCTAGGCCTCTCCCTGACATCATGTTTAACGCTGACAATAAGAGACAGCCTTGAACCGGAGGAATTGTCCACAGACACCAAAGCACCAGCGCTAATGTTGTGTTCCCGTCTGCAGACTGCATGGTTCCAGGGAGCGCCGACCGCACCTATTAAGATGCCTGTCAGAAACGCTTCCTCCCGCCGCGTCATTAGTGCCTTACAATCTTATCACCTTCTCTATTATGGGCCAATATTTCTGGAAGATTACCTCTAAAACCCCCTGGCCCATTCTCATGGACTTTATATAACCAGACATTAACATAATACCCATTAGAATGCGTCCCTGTAAGCTCCTGTACCCCCCCCCCCCCCCCCCACTCCCTCATTGCCACCCTTCTTCCGGTCCACACACACGTAACTCATTAATTAACAGGCTGGGCTCCATTGTTGTGTCTTATCTCTCTCCAACACCAGGTCTGATCCTGTGTTTAGTCCTGGAGGGGAAGGTCACTGCTCAGCCAGCTTCAGAACCGGCCGCGAGGTTCCCCAAATGATCTTCAGAAGTCCCTCCCCTCCGACCCCGTTCAATCTGTGATAATTGCCCATTGCACCCCAAAGCTCTGTGTGTGTGTGTGTGCGTGTGTGTGTGTTTTTTTCGTCATCCAAATGGAGTTGTACCAGTATGCACAACATGCCCCTGGCATAGATATGACCTTGACGCCGGCCGCCAATGTTTTCTTCAGCCAATGAGGACCGCCCCATTCCACACGTCTTTGTCACACACATATACACACACACACACACACACGTATACATCCGTCTACCACACCACACAAACACACCTCTCTACATCACGCACACACACTTTGTTACCATCACACAATATAAGCCCCACCTCTTTACCGTCACACACACACACGCACACTTTCACAATCTCCCTCATGTAAGACACTCATTTCCTCAGCATAATATACATATATTTTTACATCAAACGATGCAGGAGAGTGATTGGGTTATTAATTCCAGGGAAAAACTGAGTAGGTCACAGGGTGTATGTGTTGATGTGTTGGTTAGGGAGTTTGTGGGAGAGAGAGAGGGAGAGGGAGAGAGAGCATCAGGTGGAGGACGACATCTCTCTCACTGCCGCGATGGTGTTGGATATGAAGTGGAGGCAGTTAGGCGAGGCAGTGATGTGGAGACCTTGAACATGTAACATTGAGTAATGGCCCCAACAGCAGGTGCAGCAATCTCCTGGAGCGTCTCTCCCTCTGTCCCCCCTCCGCAGTCATCCATCCCAGGCAACAGATCCACCCCTATCACCTCCACCCGCCTGTCCCCCTCTGCCCTACCCCTCTCCTACTCTTCTCTTCCACTGTCCCTGCCAACGCCTCCCCTGGTACCCCATCCACACCTTCTCTGACTGTAGTCATCATTTTACTGAGATGCTCTGAGCCCCTACCCAGCCCTCTCCCACTTTCCAGTCTGTGCTGGGTGTGATGTTGTTGCCAGCAGGACGGCCGTAGATAAGGTGTGTGCTGCTAGATGCGGACGTCCCCGGAGACGGTGTCTACTGGAAGCCGTCCTCTGGGGATGAAGATATGGCAGTAGTACACGACAGACACATGGCAGGTGCATCGGTCACCCTGACCCGACGTTGCAAAGTAAAACTCCATCAGAGAGGGAACCATTCAGCAGATGAGGTGCTACAGGCTTTTCACCTGCCAGTATTCTCACTGGCCCTGGCTGGGATAGTGTCTGATGAGATCCTGCTCACATAACTATCGATTTCCTAGCTCAGTTCTTATCGTAAGCTGTGCCTCGGCTCATCCTATCATACTCCTTAAGCAATGTTCAACCCGAGGAAGTTGCATTGGTTGGTTTGGCCTAATCATTTCTAAGACATCTGCCAATTATCTCACAGGGGGACCGTATCAGAGACTGCCAGCCTGTCCTGGTTTCGTGACTGTGATTCATGCCTGACTTCAAACAATAACCCACCGATAGGTGGTATGCGTGTGTGGCAAGATAACAGATATCATCGTCATCTCTTCTGCACAGTATCACTCCCTAATCCCGCCCCTCACGTGTGAACAGGACGCTCCTGCGCCTGACACTGGGGTTTCAGGTCACCCTTTCTCCTCTGGACCCCGGTGTTTGTTTTCAGCTCACTGAATGGATGGAGGTTGTTAATCAGAGACGCCCACTTCTCAAGCTGGAGAGGAACAATGACAACACTGTATGTGTGTGTGTGTGTGTGTGTATGTGTGTGGCGTGTGTGTTTGTGTGTGTGGTACCAGCAGAGCTAGGCATAACTAATGTTTACCTTGTGTGCTTTTGAACAGTAATCTCCTGTGATTGAGTCCTCAGCCCACAGATAAAGCCCCAAGCTCATAGATACAGAATGTACAGTAGATATCCATGCTGTTGGTGGTGTAACACATAGGCTTCCTGTCTAGGTGGGGTCTGATTGAACCTTTACCATGGGAGATACACACACACCACACAAGAGCAGGAGGGAGTGGTTGCTTTGTTGTTGGGCTCTGTGCTTCCGGCACAAAATAGATTTGTCAGTTTGTTTAGACTTTGTGATCTTGGACACACCGTAAATCTTTTCCCCAGTATGGATTTTTGTTTACTTCTGCCTGCTTTCCAGCCCGATTCCCTTTCAGGCTTTTTGGGCCTCATTTGTCTCCATACATCCAGTAAGGGCTGGCTGGAAGAAATGGGTGTGGAGAGTTCTGGGAAGCCCTTGTCTGGCAATCTCCCAGAAAATGGAATGTGGTTACGGAACAACATTCATACATATTCAGATGAGGCACACTAAGGCTAAATTCAGAGTGCTGGAAAAAGTGGATCAAATTAGTGTTTTTGGCTCATGCAGTATCTGACACAGGTCAGGTTTTTTTTCTTTTCTTAACAGTGTCAACGGCACAATTCAAATGGAATCATATATTTTACATTTTTTGCAATGTGACAGTCTGAACCGTCATTTATGATTTCACGTGGCCAATTCGCTGGCTTCCCCTGCACCTCAACTTGTACATGAAACTTGTATCTTTGTAACTTGTATATGCATCCATATTTCCTTACGACAGCGTGCTGCGTGTTACGACTTTGTGAATGTTCTTCTGCCAGTGTTTGGTCAGTTCAGAACCCTGACCAGTTCACACTGGAATCTAATAATGGCCAGATTTAAACAATAGTGAGCAGCCAAACAAAAACAATGGGATCTGAGCAGTAAGGCTTGCAGTGTGAACGTAGCAGAAGAGAGGGCTCAGCTCAGGACCTCGGTCTGCTCAGAGGCTGAGCTCACTGGGAGCTGCGTGGAAGACGACAGGGTTGTGGCTCCGTGTCGACGGGGCTGGGGTGACTCCTTTGCTCTTTTTGTTGTGGTTCGTTTGATTTGGATATGAACCATGTGGAGCCCAACTCCAGCCCCTGGATAGCTCGAGAGCCTCTTCCACGGGCAGACAGTAATGAGGCATGCTGGGAGATCAGGGCAGCGTGTTTCACCTCAACAATTAGCCAACACTGCACTTTTATACACAAATGATGTGTCAGGGCTGCAATTAACATGGTGGTGGTGAGCCACACTGGACTGGAAAACAACTACGAAAGTCTTCAAAACACTTCAGACCCTGAGGAGTGCGTATGAGGAGAGGAGCAGAGTTGAAGAAACCAAGACCATTTATGGTCATACTACAGGGGTCTGGTGAGCACCATAGTGACAGGTCATTGAGGTGTTTACTTACTAGCACTAGCTAATATTTGTGATTTTAAAAGTGGTCCCTAACCTCCAGTCCCAGCCTGACAGGGAAGGTGTTGAGGAAACATGGTGTGCTGATGTGGGTTTTTGAAGGCAGCAGGTGTTCCTCACCTCCCAGGAGAACCTCCAAGCAGACCGGCTACACAAGGTCATGTTTGACGATAAACAGATTTGCCATTTGTGGTCGGTGAGACCGAATTGCACATGACCCCCTACGAGTCCTGATTACAGGAAGTGATTAGGACACCGGTGAAACCGAGGGAACGTTCAGTGAGGAACTGCCAAGCCCAGACCATACGGGCCTAACCTTGAAGACATGGCGCTGGCTGACGTGCTCTTTCCCTGAGTGAAACCTGAAATGAACCTAATTAGTGACGTCAACTGTTGATGCACATCAACACATGATGGGAGGGGGGGGCACTTCTTCCTCCTCCTCCTTTTGGATCAGGACTCCCCTCAGCAGGGCCACACCAGGAGTAGCTCTTCCCAGGCACATCAACAGACCCCAGAGCCCCGCTCCTCGCCCCTGACTCTTTCCCAGGCTCAAGGACGAGCTGCTTCCTGTGCACTGCAGGCACGACGCCACGCTACAGCCGAGTCGCTAACTCGGCCGTTTGGTCCCAGTGGACTCCGGAGCGTCCTTCTGATCTCACACCTGCGTTAGTGTCGCTGTGGGTGGCTGGATCGGGCTGTGGAGAAGAGAAGGAGATTTGAGACGGCGACGCATCTAGATAGTTTAGCTCCTCCTTTTGAAATGAGATAGTCTTTGTTTGAATCAGTACCAGTGCTGTTATCAAGAGCGTATGTTTTTGCCTCAAGAGGAAGTGACTATTAGACCATTTGGGCTGGAAATGCCAGTGACAAATGCATGTGTTTGAACAGTAGGTCCCCTCACTCCCTCTGTGTGATAACAAGCCTGTGTGTTTGGGTGTTTGTGTTTGAACAATGGGTCCCATTACCCCTCCCTGTGAACAGAGGTCTTTGCCAGGGGCTCTATGCCAACCTTAACCATCTCCTGCTAGACCACATGCTTCAGGAACGGGGGGGACAGATAGTGGCTCAGAGCCTTTCATTCGTTATTACGGGATTCCATTCAGAATCGGTGTATGAAATGGGACCAAGGGGTCTGACTCATTGAGATGTTCTGAATGGGGAAGTGGTTTAGATTGCTGGGAAATGTGGGCTAAATGAAAAGGTCAAACCCGAGTAGGGGTTTAATGCTTGACGTGCTCAACTGATGATGTGTGCGTGTGCATGAGAGAGTCAGGGGTAGGGGGAGATTCATGTTTTTGTAAACCATTGCGGTGTGGCTGCTTCTCTGAATCTCAAGTAGATTATATGTTCAGTATAACAGACTCAACAGCTCGGTGTCTTAAACATACCAGATTCCTTCCAAGGCAAACCATGGCTAACTAATCTTCCAGTAAGCAACTCTTTCACAGAGTCCCACGATCTCCCCTGGAGGGATGACAGCTTCACTCTGCTTATTAAGACAGACACCCAGCTCTGTAGGAGAGGCCTCACTCTGTGCTGCACACCAGATTAAATGGATCAACCTTCGTAGAAAATGTGAGGTGTGTGTGTGTGTGGGGGGGGGGGGGGGGGGCACTCTCCCAAGGACGTTGGTTCTCCAGACTGAGGATGGCACAGGACAGGCAGGACACCCCACAATGCAGGGCAGCGTAACATCCAGGAGGGGGGGGGGGGGGTGTAGCCCTCGGGGCTTGTGAGCTATGAGGTGTTCATATTTAGACTGACCGTAACAGACCCACCTTAAAGCTGCAGGCCGAGGGCTGCCTGGAACAGAGGCTGGCAGAGGAGTCTGGCTGCTCCTCGACTGTGCTGGAGCTCACGGTGGGAGGATGGATCAGTGGTTGCTTATGACAGGTGACAAATGGCATGAGGAGTCAGACGTCAGTGTTCACTAGTCTATTCACTGAATGCTCACTCACCTATGAAATTCATTCATGTTCACTAAACCATTACATGTATCTGCTCTAGGAATGGGATAATATTGCTAATATCTCCCTGAGTCTCTCAAGTGGGCCGGTGACCTTCTCTCCCCCTAGTGGGAGCTGTCTGAGACAGTGTTCAGCTGCACCAGGGCAGACCCGCCTCTGCGGCCCTCCCCCCTGTGCATCCTGGGTAGTGGCATTGCTCGTCCATGGCTCTGTGAGTTCCGGAGCCACAGCACAAAAACAGCAGCTGTCTCCTATCAGTCAGCCTGACAGGCAACAGACACAGCAGATCCCAGTGTAGCCAGGAGCAGATCCACTGCCTCCCCACACAGACTGAAGCATTTGTTGGACTGTTACGTTACGAGATTTTGTTTCGTTGGGGGGGGGGGGGGGGAGGAAGAGAGAGAGAAAAAAACTGTTACAGGGACAGAGGGAGGGAGGGACAGATAGAGAAAGAGGGAGGGAGGGAGGGAGGGAGGGAGGGAGGGAGGGAGGGAGGGAGGGAGGGAGGGAGGGAGGGAGGGAGGGAGGGAGGGAGGGAGGGGGAGAGAGAGAGATGTCAGCAAAACCCCAACTTCTGCCGCAGTGCCAGGTGATAGACAGCAGATCAGATAGGGGCTGAGACGAATGGCCCTGCTAAACTCAAGAGCTGGCACACGCAAACATAACACCCACACACACAAATGGACTTCAGTACTGTGCCAACTACTGTGTTAAGTCTACAAAGCCCCTACGTTGGCAGAGAAAGAGCTTTGGCCTGTGGAGGGTCTCGATAGGAGCTGGAGGTTGATTCCCCCAGCACCCCACCCCTGCTGCCCCGGCCCCCACCATCTGCCAGGCCAGGCTAGGTTCACTGTTGTGCAGTCCAGCCCCCCCGCCCCTCCTCCCCTCCTGCCTGCCCAGTCCTGCTGCTCCCTCCCTCACACCCACCACACTGCCACAGCCTGACAGGGAAGAGCAGACAGTGTAATGGTGTGGATAATTCCAATGGTTTCTGTAATTAAATAGTGTCTTGACACTAATTAGTTAGAGCTGTTGATAATGCAGGCCGCCCCACATCCCCGGATTGACTCCTATTTAATTAGAAAAATGGATTAATAAATAACAAGCTAGTGGCTGGCTCCCCTGTGGTGGGGCAGTTAACGGGGCTCAGCCCGCCCTGCCCGGCTGCTGCCCTTGAGAGGGGCCAGGGCACAGCCTCAGCCTCAGCCTCAGCCTCAGGACAGACACGAGGCAGCTTTGCTGGGTCGCAGACATCAGAGCACTCATTGCAGTTAAATGGATAGTTGACTTACCTGGATTGGCAGTCGATCCTGCAGTTACCCATGTGTTGCATCAGGACCTCCTGAGTATGACTCACAACAGGTGGAGCTGCATAGTTAATGGATGTGACGGGTGTGCTCCTGCGTGGAAACAACACCAGGGTTTCACAGCACTTCTCCCCCCCCCCTGTCCCCTGCCCTGTCTCATGCAGAGGGGAGGGGGGAGGGGGGGGCGGAGGGGTCAAGGGCAGCACCCCCCTACTGCCCACCGACCAACATCCCGGTGGCCATCTCCTCTTATTCAGATTATGAGCCGCTCTCGGCTACAGTAGCCTCCAGACACGCTTGACCTTTCAACCTTTGGACGCCCCCAGCAGAGCTTGAGAGAGTCTGTGGTTCTCTCTCATTGACTGATGAAGCAGAGCTGCTCAGAGAAAACGCTCGGCATTCTAGCCGGCTGCTTTAACACAGACACTCTCACGCAAAGAGTACTTACCAGAGAGGGAATTATGTCTTTTTTTTCTTTGCTCTTTTTTGCAGTCAAGTAAAGTTCTGTCACTCAGTCTAACTAGGCCAAGCTAGTGCTCCCCCCCCCCCTTCCACACAGACACATACCACCCCCACTGGCTGTGGAGTCACCGCAGAGCAGCAGGGGTCCCCTAGGCTGGAGCAGAAGTACAGCTGCTCATGCACGCACATACACACGCTCGCGTGTGCCATGACCGTCACAGTACACACAGTACTGAGGCAGGAGGGGGAAGCACATTATTTCTCGTCCGCGTGACCAAGGGTCACTGTGTTTGTGTTGGCCATGCAGAAGGGACAGTGTTCCCATCTTGGTGCAGAGCCATGCATTCAACACAGCCACTGGAAGCTTAACAGCGGTGGCTAGCGTCGTTGTGGACAAAGATCTGAAGCAACTGGTACAGGCTCTGTGTGGACTGGTGCCTGCATCCAAGATCCACCTATGAGAGCAGCAGTTCCACATCAGCCTACAGTATCCATAGTCCACTACAGCCCTTGACTGGTCAGAACAACTGTCTATGGTGATTAACTGTGTTGGTAATTGCTACCGTCCATCATGGTCTGCTGAGCATGGTATGCACACATTTACGAGGGCATGAAGCTGCATGGAGCATGGGATTTATGACTGGATGTGACTGCGCTACTGTAGCTAGCGCTGTTGTACTCTGGGAAGTTGCAGGGTTGCCAGGTTTGCTCCCCTAACCTCCAAAGGTTTTGGTTCTGGTATGTGAACAGAGTTGTCAAGATATTTTTTTGGATACGATCCATTCCTCGCTCTCCTCGTTAAGTAAATAGCTTCCTATCAGGAGACACATCTGCTCAACGTCTCTGTGCTTGGCTGTACAACATGTTGGACCAGAAGGGGAACTGCAGTGTATAGAAACATTTGAAATAAAACAGCTCAAAGCTACAACTAGAAGTACTCGTTTTTCCTTTATTTTCGTCATTACCATCAGTTTTAAGGCATGAATGTTTTGAATATTTGTAGAGTCCAGATTGAGGTGAATAAGTTCCCTGCTGTGACTGTGTTCCAAAGCCTAGTCAGAATGACTCCCGTTTTCCCACATGCTGGCTGGCTGGCTGGCTGGCTGGCTGGCTGGCTGGCCACGGTGACCTGGAGGGCGGGCCTGCATACCTCACACCCCGCCGGTTGTTGTTGCTCTGATGAGGACAGGCTGATGGATGGGGTCGGGGGTCATATATCCCCAGAGCCTCTGTGTAATAATGAAATGTGTCCAGCTGAAGAGGCTTACTCACAGCTGGGGGAACTCTACTACTGCTGCGCTTTGTCATCAGTCAGTGAAAACACGACACACACACACACCCAAACACAGAAGAGATCATGACAGATCCTTTCTCAGCGGCTCCACAACACCCACTCACAGCATACCTCAGTATATTTGACTGCTAATGGATTTCTAGTCTGTGCTGGGCCTTCATAATAAACTCATCTCTGCTGCAATAGATACATAACCCTTTGATGACAAAAGAAAACGAACTAGCGTACACGCGGCCTCTGAATACTGTAGGTCGTTCCCTTTAGCACTACCAAGCTCTCTCCTCCCCTAGGAGGTGTCAGACTGTGTCAGACCTCACCTCACCTCCCTCCTGGTGGCTGAAGAGGCGATGAGAGCTCGTGAGGATGTCCAGGCTTAGACTGGGGGTCTGCGAGTCCTGGGTCTTTACTTGGATACAAAGCTGAGCTGTCAGGAAGTGATCTCTTGGTGTTACCTGTCCGCCTGGAGAGAGACAGTCTCACTCCGAGAAGGGGCTTTATGGAGGACGCGCTCAGAACGGGCCTTTTAGAGTAAACAGGTGGCTCACTTTTATCCCACACTCTCTCTCCAGTTGTTGACTGTCGGTATGCTTTGACCCCCCCCCCGCCCAGATGGTCACGGGCACGTCCAGGCGTCAGAGAACTAACACACCCAGATGGCTGTGATTAGGTTAGCAGACCGGGAGAAGGAGAAGGAGAAGGAGAAGGAAAGGCTGAGGGAACGAAGGGTGCTATACTAATGCCAGAGGAAGACAGAGACAGAGACAGAGACAGAGACAGAGACAGAGACAGAGAGAGAGAGAGAGAGAGAGAGAGAGAGAGAGAGAGAGAGAGAGAGAGAGAGAGAGAGAGAGAGAGGAGAGAGAGAGAGAGAGGGAGAGAGAGGGAGAGAGAGGGAGGGAGAGGGAGGGAGAGGGAGGGAGAGGGAGGGAGAGTTTGTGTGTGAACCCCAGGCTCCATCACTCCCTGGTGATGAGTTTCCCATAGTGATGCTCCAGTAGCCAAGCTCAGCCTGCTGTATCCAGGCCTGCTAGCTAGTGCTACTCAGGTGTTAGAGCGAGCTCCCGGGCTAATTAGCCAGCCAGAGACCAGGACCTTGAAGGCAGCAACATGTGTGACTTTGGAGCGTTTTCCCCAGCCCAGCATTGATGCCTGACATCAATGGAACCCACCCTTCTGCCCGGGAGAGCAC
This sequence comes from Osmerus mordax, assembly GCF_038355195.1. Lineage (NCBI taxonomy): Eukaryota > Metazoa > Chordata > Actinopteri > Osmeriformes > Osmeridae > Osmerus > Osmerus mordax. The sequence continues at coordinate 8,824,696 of NC_090056.1, forward strand.
GGGCCTCCCCCTCTCCTCGTCTCCCTTCCAGGGATCAGAGTGACTCACCATGAACACAGCTTTGCTCCTTTACACGTCACCTTGTAACACCAGACAGCCTTTGTGTTGGCTGTGTGGGTTGTTCACACGTAGAGCACAGGGCTGGAGCCTAGTCACCAGCAGGACAGATGGACCCGCCCGATAGCACATCCATCAAGCCTCACTTCAAAAGGCCAGCAGCGTATCTGGACGAGCAGCCCCGGTGTGCCCGGCTAGGCAGCTCAACGTGTCCACCCGGCCTCAGACAGTTTATCAATAGGCTGGCTTTGTGAAAAGAGCAGGTCCTGACAGGCAGTGAACAAGGCCCAATGTTAACAAGATATGTCAATCTCCACTTGTGTAACAAAAACTCTCGATACCACTCAACCACAGTCCAGTCATTTGTGTGTCATCACAAAGGTAATGAGTAACGTATGCCTTCTCGTCAGGTCCAGTCACCACGCTGTCTGCATGCAATTTGACAAATAAGAAACAGCAATTGTAGCATAATATACAGCAACTCTGGCTTTGAATGCCTGATGACGACAAGGTCTCCACATCGTTCTATCAACGAGATCAATCCACCCTTTCATTTTTACCCTCCTCTCCACCCCTCTTTTTCTTCTCCTCCCTTCATCTCCTCGGAGGGACTTTAGCTTCTATTTTATTCCTGGCGGTTCATTTGAGCTTAATCACAGCGCGCCAGCGAACCACCTGGGGAAGGGAGAATTAATGACTGGTAGGGCCGCTGGCAGATGGATGGCAGGCCGAGGGGTTGGAGCGCAGTCTGCAGAGAACGCCGCTGCCTTCTTCAAAACCGCTCCCCACTCACTCACTAAGTCAGACAGTCAGGCACACTGACAATAATGAGAGAGAGAGAGACAGAGACAAAGAAAGCTTGGAAAAGGTCCCTAGAACCCTCTGTGTCTGGCCTCATCCCTCTGGCTCGTCCTCTTACCCCAGGCTAAGCTCCTCCACAAGAGAAGAGATGGTTCCCAGTACAAGAGACGGTACCCAGTACAGTACAGTAGGACTGTCTAACATGCAAGGCTACAACCTCAGGTACAACTGAGCCATGGAAACAAAGACAGCCTTTTGGGTTCAAACAGGGATCACATTCCGTGCTTTCTCTGTGTAGCAGGCTGGAATTGGCAGTTGGATGCAGAGAACTGCTAAGTCCCTGGCAATGTCCTGGTGCATGTGTGTGCTTATTAAAGCTGCTGTGGGGGGTCACCCCGCTGGCTGACCCCAACCACCCCCCCCCCACACCCCACACCCCCCACCCCAACCACCCCCCACCCCAACCCCCCCCCCCCACCCCAACCACCCCCCCCACCCCAACCACCCCCCCCCCCACCCCAACCCATTTAACTCTCACACAGACAGAGGCAGTCAAGTTAAGTGTGCCATGAGGATGTGCGTGTGATGCTCTCATACCTTCACCTTTCAAGTTTAGTAGTGGTTAACATACACATGATCTCATCTGAGATTCTGTAGTTTAAACCGTGGCACTAGAAGTATAGTATAGTAGTATAATGTACTACTGAACATACTGTACAATTAAACCATTATTCCTATTGCTGTTATGGAGAGGAGTACTGTGTGCTTGAAGACAGTGATTCTTTTTGCATTTTAATACATGGAGCATCAATACATTCAGGGGAAGACGACTCACCAATTAAATCTGATGAATATGAATAACAACTGTGAATAACAGATTCAGAACTGTGTGTCTTTCTCTTTTTTTCTCTCTATCTCTTTCTCTCTCTTCTTTCTTTCTTTCTCTCTCTCTTTCTCTTTCTCTGCACGGTGTCACAGCGAGCAGTCCATTATTCGTCCTCTCGGAGACTCAGAGAGAAAGCAGCAAGCATTGCTCCTCTGTTGGAAATGGAATGACAGAGGTTGTTCTGAATGCAATGTCACCTATCACCATCCAATCACACTAGCCTGGATATCCTCCGCCCCAGGGGGTTTCTAACCCACCATCCCCTGTGGGGTGGTTGGTTGTAAAGACACAGTACATCACCATGTGTGATGTGGACGCTATTGGGTTTCATTCATCCTTCCTCTGTGGTTTTCGGCTGTTTGTTCCAGTGCTAGCACATTGTGTGGAGCTGAAAAGGTCAGAAAACTCCGGGTCAGAGACCCTGTCACACCTAGTTGGGCCACGGGGCAGAACCTGTCAGACCCGTCCTGGCTGGGACCCTCACCCTGCTGGAGAACGAATCAAACACACTTCTGGTCCCGTAGGAATCTCGACTAAGGAGGCCTAACCATTTGTTTGTGCTGCATTTTGCAAATGAGAAATAAGGAAATTTTTTATCAAGTGTTTCATGAATGAGACGGATTAGATGAGATTATTAAGAATGTCCTTGGAATCATTGTCTACATTATTGACAACATTGGTGTCACTAAAGCAATGCTAGTGCCTGGAGTACTGGTGTTGATCCCTAACTGACTTCTCGTTCTCCTTCTCTTTCATGTGCCTCAACTCATCTTTTGTTCACTTCAGGTAAGAAAACCGTCACTCAGAAATGAATTTGAAAGAATGTCTACTTTTGAACATTCTACTTCCTTCTCATTGTAGCTATGCTAACAGCCCCACATTGTCCAATGTGACCTTGATTCAGCAGCCTGCCAGCTCCATGGGCTTAATGGTAGAGACATCTCTCTCTACTTTCTTTCAGCAGGAGTGACTCAGCTTTATTGGGAAATCAGATGTATCTGCAAGTAACACTGTGAGCTTTTCACAGCGTGAAAGCAGCCCTCATTTTTGGCAGAGTTATGACCCTTTCAGCTCTTTGTCCATTGATTTCCTGTCTGTTCAAAGATAGTGTTAGATAAGTAACAACAGAGGTCTTGTCGTTTTACTTCTCTAAAGCCAAGTATGTATTTAACGTTAGAATAGAATAAAGAGATGATGATTATACAGGAACGGGATTACATTTACATTTACATTTAGTCATTTAGCAGACGCTCTTATCCAGAGCGACTTACAGTAAGTACAGGGACATTCCCCCGAGGCAAGTAGGGTGAAGTGCCTTGCCCAAGGACACAACGTCAGTTGGCGTGACCGGGAATCGAACTGGCAACCTTCGGATTACTAGCCCGACTCCCTAACCGCTCAGCCAACTGACTCCCAGCAAGGATTACAGCAAGAAGCTACGTCATGCCACATCTAACACTAGTGCAACCATCATAGCTAGCATTCCTATTACTTTTTGTTAAATTAATAGGAATATACAAATAAACATGTGTGGATGACTGTGATATGTTTTACTGAGGGTCTAATCCTGCTGTACATACTCTTCTAAACAATGCTCTCTCAAAGCTGTTTTACATGCATGGTCACATGATGAGTGACCATGTTGCTGTGTAAATATTTTCTCTGGCTTTGGTGGTTCCTGCTGCTCTGGTCTAGACATAGTAGTACTAATAACAGATTCCTATGGCAGACAATCCAAAGCAACATACAGTACAGGAGGGGATTTGAACCTGCAACCTCTTGAACTGAGCTAAACCATGAGCTATACCCTATAACATGCTAGAATGCTACATGGCAACCTGTCACTCCAACCAGGGATGATGAGGGTGCGATCTCCCCCAGGCAGTAGCCCCACTCCAGGGGAGTCTTGGCCCTCGTGTGTACGACATGAGCCAAGCTAGTTCAGGCATGGCACTCGGGCAGTGGGCGTCACCTCACCCATCGCCGTGTTCTTAGCCCATAGGCTTAGCTGAATAGGCGGCACTATAAAGTCGCACACATGCACGCACACGCATCCTCGATTACCTTAGTGTTCTGCGCTGCTGCCACCCACCGCCATCCCCTTCTCCCCCATGTTGTCTGTCTGTTCTCCCCGTGGGGGATTTCACTCGTTGCTTCCTGCCTCACGTCATGCATGATGCAGTGAAGGCAGGGAGCGCTTCCCCATGTACATCCATTCCGCCAAAGCGAAACCCATTCTCATGTGTATGAATAAATGGTGAAATCAATCACGGGGGGTGTCTTGACTGAACTGTGTGTGTCGAGGCAGCTACCTGGTGTGTATGACCTGCGTGTGTGTCAAGGGAGCATAGCCGAGCTCCTGTCAACCCTGGCCTGCTGGCAGGACCCAGGGGAGCTGCTCTGATCCCTGCGTGGAGGAAGAGAGGGGACCTTTTCTGTCATGTCCCCAGGGGGCAGGAGCCGACCAGGAGGATCCCAGGGAGGAGCTCCCTGTGTGGGACTGGGATGGTCAGGAGTGGACCTGCAGGCCTGGGGCTACAGCTGTGATGCACCAGGGTCCAGCAGGCATCAGGAGCTTTATGGTGCCAGGCTTCAAGGACAGGCAGGACGTGACTGTTCTGAGTAGCACGCCTGATTGGCCTTTGGGAGAGCAGCTACAACGACAGCTTCTCCGTGTTGCTGCTGTGAGGGCGGTCCGACATAAATCTGCCGTCAGCTAGGATAGTAAAACCCTGAGTGAGTGGCTATGAGGACATCACTGTACCCTCACCCTGTGTACTGCTTCGCCTTTATGGATACGTCAATGTTTTGTAGGACATTATTTTACGTGACAAGACCATGAACTATGGAACCTATATGTTCATGAAAAACCTCTAAAGTTGTAGTCCTGAGAAGAGAGGAAAGAAACTTGAGCGGCAGAAGCAGTGTGTGGCTCCTTATAGCAGAGATGGTGAGAACTGAACAACATTGTCTCCGCCAGCACTGTTACCTGGACCGCATCTCCCAGAGGGCCCCTTGAGATAGAAGCTCTCGTCTTCTCTTCTTCAATTGCAACTCTCCCTTATCCCCATCTCTTCATTCTCACCTCACTCTTATCATCCCCCCACAATGCTCAGGGGCCCAAACCGAGGTGCTCAGAGAGAACCATTCTGAGAGAAGCCATTCAGATGATAATCTGATGTCTCCCAGCTCTCCCCCCGGTTCTCTCTTCGTAACCACACAGGATAGAAGTGGATCATTTCTCAATTACGAAGACAGTCAGCTTCTCTAACTCTTGTAAGGTTGTAGGACTTCTCTCTATCTTTTTCTCTCCTCTGGCATTCTCCAACCGTAGCCTACTTATTCTCTCTCTCATTTTTTCTTTCTCATTTTCTCTCTCTCTCTCTCTCTTTCTCTCTCTCTCTCTCTCTCTCTCGCTCTCTCTCTCTGTGTCTCTATCTGTCTCTCTCTCTCTTTCTCTCTGTGTGTCTCTCTCTGTCTCTCTCTCTCTCTCTCCACCCCATGCCATCATGGACGGCGCAGTGTGTGCATGAACTTGCTCGGCGTGAGCTGCATCCAATATTTATGCGGCGTGTATGTGGAGGTGGATACTGATTGAATATGCAGTCTTCCCAGGCTCCATCTGACACGTGGTGATATCATAGCAGCAGAGACGTGCACGTCTTTGATGCCTCTCCGCTCCCTTCCCTCTCCTCTCTGCGGCTGGTTTTCATTCATCTTGGTTATTATTCTCATTCAAAGAGACCCTACAGCGAGTTGCATGCAATATGTGCTGCTGTAACATTCATGCTTTGAGAATTCAATTATTGTTAGTCTTTTACTTTCTCTTTTGTGTTCCATTTGTGTTCCACCTCCCATACCTAGAAGCTGTTTTTTAGTGTTTTTCATTATATTCCAGAGGGATGGATCCAAGCTGGGCTAATTTCCAAGTCGCTTTCCTGGTGGCCAGGGTGGTAGGGCTGGACGGCAGTGGGACTGGCATCGCCTGCTTTTCCAGTCTCTGTGGAGGGTGGATCCTTGTTTTAGCTGTTAATGCGTGCCACCTGTGTTTGTCCTGTCTTTTGAAGTGGTCGTTTCATCTTCACAACCTGCTCTGCCCTTTATCGAGCCCAGCCTGGCTGAAAAAGAGGGAGAGCATTCTGAGAGGGTTCTATCAAACAGAGAAGTCTGTCAGAGAGGCGAGACTGCAGAAAATGGAACCCTCACCAAATGGAAGTACAGGATTTATGTATTATTGGATTAAATATGAACATTGATCTTTTGAACTGAATTGAGTTCAAACCCTTCTTCACAATAAACACTCTGCTCACACACACACGTGTGTGTGTGTGTGTGTGTGTGTGTGTGTGAGTTGGGGGGGGGGGAGTTTGTTTGCAGCTCCTCCTTGAGCTCAGACACATCCAGCTTCCTTAGAGCAGAGTTGAGGTATTGCACCTCTATTGTCTGGGTGGGGGTGTCCAGATATCAGTGAGAACACTGCTAGGCTCCCTCTCATTGATTATCCCTGTAATATCCCTCTGTGGGTGGAGCCTCATCGACGAGGGGCTCCAGCAGAGAGGCCTGCACAGCAGCCAGCGCCGGCCACGACTCTCCCAGCCAATCACGCTTCAGCTTTCCTTAGAAGGTTTGACCAGGAGGTAGGAACCTCATGTCAGGTCTGTGGTTTTAGACATGTTCTTACTTCTTACAGGTATTAGATTTGACCTTCGGATGATTAGATTAAATACATTAGACCCAATGAGCAGGAAAAGCTGATTCAGATGAATGCCCTCTGGCACGTTAACAAGAACCTTGTGCGGCTGTAGAAATTAATTCTGCTGCATTTCCTAATGTCAACCTCTTTCGCCATTTAAAGCTGGTTCTTGAAAATGTATTTACAGTAGGTTTCTGAATGAGCCTCTCCTCCCAGCTCTGCTTCCCTGTATATTAAGAAGATTGGCCTTTAAGCGTTACCATTTACTCATGCCCCCTTCAGTTTAATAACTCTGAAAAATTATAATCATTGTTGCCCTGCATGCGCACAATTCCCATGGTGATTAATTAGCTCAGTCTGAGAGGAGGGCAGCCGTGGAAATCTGAATGCTTTCAGTGTCAGTTTTTTTTCTGTTGGATGACTGTCCCCTCCCAGCCCTGCCCCCCTCCTCTCTGGGCTGGCTCAGGTCAGCTCACCTTGGCTTGACCAATTAGCCTGTAGATGACTCCAGCTCTGACACGCCTCCCAGAGCACTGCACTACAGCCATCCATCTCTTTGGTCACTGGTCAGTAGTGAGGTCTAAACATGTGGACCATGGGGAACAGTCTCGTAGGAACAGGCCCTGAGGTCTGCAACAAAACAGCCAACAAGGTGACCGGCTGTAAGTCACAAAACGTCAGAGCTCGTTTACACAGTACTACTCACCACTCTCACACAAACACAAACACGCTCACACACGCATTTCCTCTCGCCCGTGTCTTTTTCATTGATCTCAATAAGCCCTTTATCTTCACAATTGTTTGTTTGATTGTGTGGATCTCTTTCTGGCTGAGCTGACAAGCTGGGAAGGATTCTTTATTTTTAGAACAGTATCTTCCAGAAAGAATAGCTGACATCATCTCCCCTTGTGGGTTGTGCTCGTGTGTTGGAGATGAGAGAGGAGGCAGAGCCCACCTGTCAAACCTTGTCTTCTAAGCAGTAGGCTTTAGATCTCGTGAGGTGCTTTCTGGCACCCGGCACCCCATCCCTCTCCCCCCTCATCTCCCGCCCCCACCCCCATGCCCAGCCCTACCCACACCCCACCCTGCCCATCCTTGATCAGCCAGCGTGAACCAGAACATCCAAACACTCAGTGGAGCGTCAGACGAACAGATGTCATCACGCATGCTCCCCAAGCAGAGCTAATCACAGCCACCACCTGTGTGCTGATTGGTATTAATGTGCAGTTGTAATTGGAAACCGGGAGACTCGCTCATGTCAACACGCACTGTCTCAGTGTTCATGACCAGTCCTAGACACCTGTCTGCTGACAGGGCCTCTGGCCTCACAGAGATGATTACAGACTAGGCCCGCATGGAGGCCTCACTCTCTGTTGACCTCGGTTAACAGGCTGGATTATAATCTGTGGGATCTGTCTGTTTCTGTTCATGCTTCAGTGAACGGCTGGATTGGGTCCATCTATGAGCCAGGGCTTCTGTGTAGCTTCATAGACCCTGGTGGTACAACACTGGGCATGAGGCTGGATGGAACTGATCTGAGAATTATGGTCAAAGTTCTCCCCCCCCCACCCCCTCTTCCCCTCTTGGATTCTTAGGGGAAGCGGCTCTTCCCCTAAGAATCCAGGCCCTGCTCTCCTCTCCTCAGCCGCTAATCCTGTTTTTGAACTATTTTCAGGGAAAGAGGATTATCTTGTAGAGCGGTATGAATTTCGGCACAGTTCGCTCACACTTAATTAAATTTATCATTGTCTTCCAAATGGCTGGCATTCCTCACGCGGGGATATCAACTCCTACAAAGGGGAGTCAGGTCACTGTAATTAAGCCTAATGGATTCTCCTCACCTGGGAATCCTTGGCTTTCATCCTCCCCGCCGTGTCTCCCCCTCCCCGCCGTGTCTCCCCCTCTCCGTCGGTCCGTCCGGGCCTAGCTGCAGCCTTGTAATGAGTCTTGTACAAACCTTTCGGCTCTGGCACATTAGGATGGCCCATCGCTGATTTGGAAGAAGATTGTCTTGACCGCGTCCGTATGTGACAGTGACGGCTTTGCGCCGCTCTGGAAGTCACGCACGCCCTCACACCCCCTGCCACTGTATGCGATGGGAATGTCACAGCCCAACAGCCCAGCGTTTGGAGTGTTGGCAGTGAGTGAGATTAATACCAGGGCCCCTGCCATCACTGTTGACACTCCCTAGCTTTGGAAACATTAGGAGACATTCCCCCTTCATGTTAGTCCCACTGCTGCTCGGCGTGTGGTTTTGCTTGCTTGTTAAGCCTTCGGTAGAGTCTGGGCGTACGAGCCTGAGTTAGTTATCTTCTTTTGGGTGCTATGGAGATAGGAGGATGTTGTTTTCACCGATGACAAAACCCCAGAGGTGGTGAGGTGGGAGGTAGGAGCCATGCAGGCAGTGAACCCAGGAAGAACCGACATTAGCTGGAAGCTTCCAGCTAATGTAGCAGCTCTAGCTGTCACTGTATATGGCCACTGTAGAAAGGCCACTTATTTTGCTGGCTGGCTGCTGGGGATGTTGTGTCATCTCATGTTGATAAAAAGGAATGCTGTGGGAGTGAGGTTGCTTTGTAGCCACTTTAGACTCCTGTATGAGGTAGGAGATGACATGTTTTCAGCTGTCACTGGATATTAAAAGTGTGTGTGTGTGTGTGTGGTGGGGGACACACACATGCACTATGTCAGGCATGCAAACTCCTCACCTTTCAGTGAAATTCACCCTATTGAAACCGAAATGGGTAACCTACGTGATTCGTGCAGATCCGATGAGAAAATGTGGCCGGGGGGGGGGGGTCGTAGCCGTGGCCAACACAGCATTTTATGGTTAAAAGAACATGACATTGTTTACAAGAGCACAGATTCTATATGGATCTAGCCTCTTAATTTTGCTCTCAAAGTGTACCAGATTGATGCGTTGAACTTTAAAATTTTAAACATTTCCTTCCGGGGGAGCATGCCCCCGGACCCCGCTTGAGGGTCGGGGGTTCGCCATATCCTTATCAGCCTTTTTTAACCCTGACCTGTTAGCATGCCTGACTATATACACTGTTCACACACAAATACTTTTCTGTTATCCATTTTCTTAACATCTCAAACACATTGTACTCTCTCAGACAGTGTTGCTGTGCGTTATCTGATATTATTGATGAATCATGGGTGAAGTTATGAATGAGGCAATCCCCTAGTGATGTATGAGTCATCACTGAGTCAAGTATTGAGTTTGCTGAAGTTGTGTTTTAGATCATGCAAGCTGGATGCGAGCTGACCCAGATCCAGTCAGACCCACTCTGAGGAATCTTTGGGCCAACTGCATTCCACAGTTCCCCCCTCTGTTCAGTCCTGAGGGTGCCACCCCTGAGTGTGTATGTGTGGGTGTATGTGTGTGTAGCGTGTGACTCAAGGGGACCAGGCCATGACAATCACACATGGTGTTCATCATCATCTCTTGTTCTGACCACACGGAACGTCAGCTCCTCCAAGCCAGCTATGACATCATATCAACAGCAATGGAGTGGACCACATGGTAGGCCTGTTCATCTCGCCCAGTCCCAGTCCCAGCTCAGCCCCAGCCCAGACACACTCAAACTCACTCACCCTACTGTAATCTATAGTGGTTCTATAGTTGAGAGTATGATCCAACATCAAGTTGGAGGGTTGAAACTCATAACATAACATAGGCGTAACATACCATAAAATAGGTTACAAGCCCTCTGTGACTTTATTTGTGATAAGAATAACAACAAAAGAACTACAGGAACAACGTGATCATGTATCCACTCTATTCAGGGTAGCAGGTGGGAAGAGCCGCAGTATTTTCACCTGAGTGGGACGTGCAGTATTCCACTCGTTGGAAGTCCTATATCAGCTGGGCGTTCTGGTCCATGACCAGCACTCTGTCTCCAGATCGGCTGTGCTCCAGCCTTGGCTGGGTGTGTGGATGCTGGCTGATTCGCACAGAGACTGATAACGTTACAACTCTCCTTAACTGAACACTTTTCCCCTCACGCTCCATTCCACTTGATTCTCTCCAACCACGTACAAATATTTCCCTAATCACCAGCATCCGTCCTCTGGGACCGGGAAGATTTATAATATTCAAAGTGACTCTTACAGCAGCTTACAACTTCAGGCAGAAGTTGTACAGAAGAAGTACAGAAGTGTGTGTGTGTGTGTGTACCATGTCCTCTGTAGCTGGCTGCTGTGGGGTCAGTGGAGCCCTTTCATCCCTAGAGTGTCTGATCTGCTCGGCCTCTCAGCTGCCTGTCCACATTACCCAGCAGACTCTTACTTGCCTTCAAAGGAAAACAGATAAATCAGGAGCTAAATGCCAGTTCACTGGCTGAACACTGGCACTCGCTCCCCCCCCCTTGGCTCCCGTCTCCTCTCCCGGTGTTGCTGTTAAAGCTGCATCCCTGGACATGCACCAGGCCCACCCCCAGGTCGCCCCCGGTCCTGGTGGTGTGGACATGGGGCTGTGAGGGCCCCAGCCAGGCAGCCAGCCAAGCAGGGAGGCAGGCAGACAGCTCATTCCTGTGATCGGAGCAGGCTTGATCAGTGCTCTCTGGGCCCCAGACTCTACACATGATGGATGGATGTAATGTAGGAGAGTGGTCCCTCGGACCACGAGTGAACCCCATGATGCGGAGCGTGGGGTGTGCGTGTGGTGTGTGTGGTGTGTGTGTGTGTGTCAAATCTTCATGGGTGTGTTCATGCACTGGGCAGCACCCCCACAATGAGAGAAAGTTCAGTTATTCCAGCGTGTTCCGTCCTCCTTTGTCCTCCTACACACACACACAAAGCACATCAACGACAGGAGCTGCTGATACACACACACACACACACACTGTTCCCAGAGTCTCCTAAGCTCTGCGCCTCGCCGACACCACAGGAAGCTCTGTTCTTTTTGCTACAATGGAGGAGCGTGCGTGTGTTGGAGTAGGCTCGCGGCCGCAGCGTTATTGTAAGACCCACGTGAGTCACGCATTTGGCCGCCAAGAGGTCACAGAAACAGACCGAGCTGCTCCTCAGCCCACAAGAATAACTTCTCTCACTCTTCCACCCACCTCCACATTCCTCTGACTCCAGCACTGGCTGAGCAGGACACACACACACACACACACAGACGCTAGAGCCAGAGGGCTGGAGATTAGTGATAAAACGTATTCATCACTGTACAGAGAGTGAATGCCTTCAGATCAGATATGCAATGGCTCATAAAGTGAGATGCCACAAACCCAGATTCCAGTGAGGGTTATAGTTGGCATATAGTTAACTTAAAGTTTCCCTTCCCATGCTACTGGGCCCTCCCCAGGGGGGGCAGTGTGATGCTGCAGCTGCAGTGGTTTCTGACTTCTTCTTGTACCCCCCTCCCCTTTATTACACACACACACACACACACACCTTTCTCCAGGAATGTTTGATGCATGGCTGGCTGTATTGTCACTGACAGCTAGTTATTGAGGTTTAGGAGTACAGCACACTTTCCCTGGCCTTCCTAAATTCTAATCCATGAGACAGGGAGTGATCAGACTGCCTGAGTATCAACCCCCCCCTCATCTCTCTCTCTCTCTCTCTCTCTCTCTCGCTCTCTCTCTCTCGCTCTCTCTCTTTGTCCTTCTGTCTCTCTCTCTCTCTTTGTCCTTCTGTCTCTCTCCCTCCGTCCTTCCCTCAACCTTTTTCTCCCTCCTTCCTTCTCTTTCCCTCTGACAGATCAAACCGAAAGATTTGAACCAAAAGATCTTTAGATTGGTCGTTCCATGCCTGGTCCCCCTCATTCTGCTATCATACGTCTGTCTGTATGAGACCCAGGATGTAGAGATGGCTGTCAGAGACATGGAGGAGATAATGATGGCATTGAGATAGTTCAGTACTTCTTTCGTCTCTCTCTCTCTCCATCTCTATATCTCTCGCCCTCTCTCCCTCTGTCTCCTTATCTCACTCTCTGTCTTCCCTCTATCTTCCTCTCCCTCCCTCCCTCCCTCCATCTCTTTCGCACCCCTTCACCCCCACTGTCTCCCTCTCCCCTCCCTATCTGCCCCTCCCCGCCCGGAGTGAATGGTGCGGGAGCAGATAGTGCAGATACGGAGCAGGTCTTGGATGAGCCAGAGAGCAGAGAGGAGCCTCTCTCTCCAGATTACACTGAGACGTGTCCAACACAAAAGACACAAGGCAAGGCTGCTGAGCAGGAGAACCTGGCTGTGCACACACATACACACACACACACACACACAAGACTCAATCACACACAAGACTCAATCACACACACATGCACACACACACAAGACTCAATCACACACACATGCACACACACACAAGACTCAATCACAAACACATGCGCACTCGCACACACACAAATGCCGCCTCCCACCTTCCGACCACCCTCTCTCATGTTGGGCGCATGTTTTCATGTAAGGTGTTCATCCTGGCCGTCTGCTCCACAAGGGGGTTAGTTGTTAGAGCCATCAATAATGCATCTGATGTCCGGAGCAAGAGTCTGAAGCCGACAGGAGAGGAGGAGGGAGACTGAGCTCCGGGAGGGAGGGTAGGGAGGCAAACAGAGAGAGAGAGAGAGAACAGTCGTCCTCACCCTGGCTTGATGCGTGTGTCCTCTCCACCCATCATGGCTGCTCTCAGGTAGCTGCCAGGCACTCTGCAGGCTGACGTCCTCGCTGGAACATCTCCCATCTCTTGCCAACGTCCTCCACCGATCGCTGCGAGTGCGAGCCCCGTTCACGGGTGACAGGGGCAGGACGGTGCACCTCCCCCTCGGCCCCCCCATCCAGTCCAGGCTTGAGCCTCGGGACTCCTTCTCTCCCAGCATGCTCCCTGTCCCGACACGCCGCCCCGCCAGGCTTCTTCCCCCGGGGGTTCTCGACGAAGTTTCTCGACGGATTCGAGCTGGTGGAAATCCCTCATCCTGCTCTCAGTGGTCCCCCCCCCCGCTTCCTGCGCCCCCGCCCCACCTCCCCCTCACCATATGACATCACAGCTTTGTTCGGAGATAATGTCCCAGCCGCTGAGAGGAAGACTTGCCACCAAAGCATTATTCACTGGAGCGCTGGCCCTGAGCAAAGCGGTGCAGCGCGCACACTCCCACTCACAACCTGCTCTCCAAGGTGTTTTAGTACTGTCTACACAGCGAAAAAAACAGCTAATGGCAATGGGACAGGAGTGTGCCTTCCCTGAGGGTCCCCACGGCGTGCACGCTCGCAGCAGAGACACTGGGTGTCCTGTGCGGCCAGACAGCAGTCGCAGGCTAGTCAGTCTCGGCAGCGCGCGTGTTTGCGAACGTGAGACGCCGGGGCGACCATCTGCGCTCGTCGCTAAAGGGTGCTGACGATTATGGCTGCTGCTATTAAAAGCTCCCCGCGTTCAAAGTGCGTCTGATTACGTTTCTGGCAAAAACAAGTCTCCTCCTGTGCTTTGACGAAGAAGAATGGGCAGACTAAACACAAGGTGGTGTGTGTAGAATAGTTGATGGAAACTGAGTGCTAGGTGGAATAGAGAACAGGGAGAACAGTGTAGAAATGGAATGATGGATGGCAGAAAGGAGCAGTGGGAGCAGAGGAACGCGAGGAGCTGCTGGAGATTCGGGCCTGGTCACTAGCAGCATCCTGCCCAGCAGACATGCCACCCTCTCCTCACGATTTCATTGGATTTCTTCAGGGATCCAGAGTATGTGACGGGAGGAGAGGGAGTTCTGGGGCCCTGACTTCCTCTTTTCTCCACCCTTTCATTCCACACCTCCGTCAGCTATTCATCTCTATCTCCCTTTTTGCTTCCCTGCTCTGACTAATTGACTTCACAGCAGCTCCAGTCATCCTCATTAGAGCCCACCGTCTAGAGAGGCTGGAGCACAGCCCCAGGCCTCTAGAGGCTGGAGCACAGCCCCCGGCCTCACACACACACACACACACACACCCTCTTTCATTCTGAGGGAAGGAGTGGAGGGTGGGTGGACAGAGGAGGAGACCGGTGACAGGACCTGTAGCTGCTGTGGACCTGTCTCACTGCCAGTCTTGTCCAAGCGCAGGTCTGTCGGTTGCCGAGGCGGGGTAGAGGTGCGGTTTCACCAGTCCAAGGTTTCCAAGTGAGCCCAACGATGTGCTAATTAACGCTCTGCAAGCTCTGCCACCAGCACCTCGGGCACTCGGCTGTCACAGACCAGCCTCATTAGCCTCCCAATGCCACCCTCATCTCTCTCCAGGGCTCTCCATACTCACCACACACGTTCACCCATACATACTCTCACTAGCTCTACCCTTACCTTCTCTCTCAGGTTGGCCCAGGTGCGATTGAGTTGGGAGTGACAGCATGTTAGTTTCATAATACTTGGAGAGTTGTAAAACGGGTCTGGTATTGCAGGGAAGTGGTATTAGGCTCCAGTGGGTTTTAAAGGTCTCTTTTTTTTATGAAGAACTTTTACACGCTTTTTAATAGTTGTAACACTAGGCTGCAAGCTGACGGATGGGAAAGTTCCTGAGCTGGAACAGAGAGTCAGTGAGCAGTTTCTCATGTTGAACTGGCAGATACAGCGAGCTAAAGGTGCTATTGGGAGCACGGGAGATTGATGGGATGCCTAGTGCGCTTCTCTGTTTCTGGCTCACTCTAGCTCTGGGTGCAGTATGCTTTCTGCAACTTTGTGTGACTGTTTGCACTTTAGGGATCGCTTTTAAACTTAACAAGATCCTCTCAAGCACTCACATGGGATGTACCTCCTCTCCTCCTCCCTTTTCCTCTCCTCTCCCCTTCTCTCCTTCCCTCTCCTCTGTCCTCCTCTCCTCTCTGTATGAGACAGCTATTAGCAGAGACAGAAAGGGGAGCCAGAAAGATCTCAGCCATGTCTTGACAGCCTGACAGATTCATATGAGGCAGCTCGCTAGGTGAGTGGAGGGAGGGAGAGAGGGAGGAAAGGGAGGGGCAGGTGAACAGGTGACCGGTGGAAAAGTGGCTGGTGAAAAAAACTCGAAAGGTTGAGAAGAGGGAGATGGGAGGGGAGAGGCTGATTGCTATTCAGGAAGTGATCTCAGAGATCTCGGCGGAGTCCGGTGGGGATGAGCTGTGCTGATGAGACTCCATGACGAGGTGGAGGGAGAGAACAAGGGAGGCAGGCATGTGGATACGGAGAGAGGGAGAGAAATCACGAAAGTGAGGACAGGGGAGGGAAGTGGGAGGGTTCCCATGAGGCATTGCATCATCATCACTCCTCTGTTTTCTCTCTGTATTTAATGAGGCTCTGTTTTCCGCCTGGCCCCTCCGCCCTCACTACGGGCAGCGCTAATGCCTGGCTGACAAGCCACAAAGACGGCCATTGTTGTGTTGTCTGTTCAGCCTGGTCATCCTGCGATGCTCTGCCTCGTAGCAGCAGACTGAGAGGATGGCGCTCCCCAGAGATATGACAGCGCTAACACTACCTGACAACCAGGACACAAAGACTGCCCTGTTCTATAAACATAGAGAATGTGTGTGCGTGTGTGTGGCAACTCAGTAGGCTACTTGGTTTCTAGAGGTAAGTGATAATACCTCTACCTCCATTGTCCGTAGAGGCCCCGCTAAATGAAAGGAGTGTGTCTGTTTACTGTATGTCTGCTTATGTGTATGAGTGTATGTGTGTGTGTGTATGAGTGTATGTGTGTGTGTGTGTGTGTGTGTGTGTGTGTGTGTGTGTGTGTGTGTGTGTGTGTGTGTGTGTGTGTGTGTGTGTGTGTGTGTGTGTGTGTGTGTGTGTGTGTGTGGAAATTGGGCTAGGCCAGCATTCCCAAGAAGGATAAAAGACCCCCCCCCCCCCCCAATCACCACAGAACATGGAAACACCCCTGACCATGGAGGGGGCTTTACCCATTCAACTGTGTGCCTGTGTGCATACGTGTGGGTGTGACAGTGAGAACAGGGGGTACGGGGGTGTTGTTCATGCCTCATAGTTTCTGGGAACATGGAGCGCAGGCCTGAGGTTTGGAAGCTCGAATGCGTGACAGGACCCTGCTTTTGTTGCCTTGACCTAAATTCCTGGCATTCATTGTGCCAGTATAAAGTCTGTCGAGTTACAGAACATGGGGATCCATGTTTAGGCCTGGCCAGGCCTTGTCCCCCAGCCACACTGGTACTGCTGCACTCATTCAACTGGAGGGAAAACATCATTTACTCTAACTGGCTTCTCTGCTCACACTGCCATGCACCAGCAGTAGATTTCAAATCTGAGTTACTGTGCCCTTGAGAACCGTGCTGTAAGGCAGAAGCATTTAGATGGAATTCTTGAGCGAGGCTCTTATTAAATATACATTTGGTACGAATCCTCTTTTCAGACAGTTGTGAGCTGATGCCAATCATCCAACCAATGAAAAGGCTGCTAGTTGCATTTAGTCATTTTAGCAGACACTATTATCCAGAGTTGGCATGGTCAGGTCTTAAATGACACTGGACTCCAGTCTCACCAGAGGAAATACACTTGTTTTGATTACAGTCATTGGTGAATGAGGTGGTCTCAGCAACACTGGCTGAATTTACTGACTGCTCAGCCTTCTTCTCTCTCTCTCTCTCTCTCTCTCTCTCTCTCTCTCTCTGTCTCTCTCTCTGTCTCTCTCTCTCTGTGTCTCTCTCTCCGTCTCTCTCTCTCTGTGTGTCTCTCTCTCTCTTCTTCTGCTGTATCCTTGCAAAGCTGTCAGTGCTTCTCAACTTCTACAGCCAAGTAGAATATTTTAAATAATACTTTGGATTTATTCATATTCCAAAATCTCCCCAGGAGTTAGGGTTAGGAGTGCAGCTACTCCTGCGCTCTATACACTTCTCCATGTCTTCTCTGCATGTCGGGGAGTTCATGTAACAGGAAGTAGCCCTCCTTCAGTGTCCTTATCCAGCTGTGTAGGCTGGGCGTTCCCCTGGCTACCAGCTATGAGGCGAGAGACTGAGAAACAAAGGTCCCTGACACTCCCAGGGCTACTGGAGCCCACTCTCCACGTCCTGTATCCACCCTGGCTCTAAGTCCAGTCCTGAGGACAGATCACCAAACAGCTGGAGACAGAGAGAGGGGGAAGTGCTGAAGCACCAGGGCACTCTCTTCCTCTCTCAAGGCCACATTCCCTCACTTCAAGGAGAAAGCTCAGTCCCCCTCTTCCCCAGGGTTCGCTCGCACAGTCCCCTCACTTCCTCCGACCCTGCCTGACCTGCGGTTGTTCAAAGCAGCGGACAGTGAGCGGAGACGAGACTTTAGTTCCCCCCCCACCCCCCCACCCCCTTCTTCATCTGTGCATCTGAACACTTAGTGAATCGCGCCAATTAATATTTCATCCTGTTCTGATTTACATGACAGCTCGTCTGCCCTCTGAGCCTGAGCGCCGAGCCCCTCCCCGGCTCCCGCACTCCCCTCACATCACAACACAGTTGTCACACAGCTGGGCTTTGAAGGCAGGCTTTTCTAAATTGTCCTCCCACGCAGACAGACACTCGCTCCAGGCTGGCACTCCACCACCTGTCAGTGAAGATGTTTGTGATGTGTTTTTTTTGGGGGGAGTGGTGGGCACTGCTGATGAGGGACGGGGCTCATGTGCACGTTAGCTTTCCCTCTTTGAGAATATCGGAGAGCTATCAGGACTGTGCTGTGGAGCAATGCCGTAAGAGCTTTCCCTAGCTGCTCCGTTCGGTCCTCTCTGTGCTGTACTTACAAGTGTTTGTGTGTGTGTGTGTGTTTGTGTTCCTCTCTCTCTCCCCCCAGGCAAAGTTCTGAACACGGACCTGCGCCACTACCTTAGCTTGCAGTTCCAGAAGGGTTCCTTGGACCACAAGCTGCAGCAGGTGATCAGAGACAACCTGTACCTGCGCACCATCCCCTGTGAGTAGGACCCCTGCTGAACGCAGCCTGCTGACACATCTGTCACGAGCTCACTCTAACGACCTCCTCTCC
This sequence comes from Osmerus mordax, assembly GCF_038355195.1. Classification (NCBI taxonomy): domain Eukaryota; kingdom Metazoa; phylum Chordata; class Actinopteri; order Osmeriformes; family Osmeridae; genus Osmerus; species Osmerus mordax. The sequence goes on from NC_090056.1 coordinate 8,843,035, forward strand.
AGATGGGCCTTCTCTCACCTGGGCGCCATCTTGCACCTCCTCACACATCCTCCCTTTCTCCCGCTGGTTTTTTTCTTCCCCTCCCTCATGCCCTCTCAGCCATCTCCATCTTTTTCCACCTCCCTCCATCTTGCCAGTCGGTTTCTCACTTATTACAGCATGGATCCCTGCAGCTTTGATCTGCGGCAGGGTAGAGAGAGAAGGAAAAGATCACACCGTCATCCTCCTTTCCTCCTCGCTCCCTACTCCTCTCTGCTCTCGTGTCTGGGTGTCTCCTCCTGCAGTCTGCTCCTATAAGGGACCCGTGCCAGGCCACATCCTCCCATGAACATGGCTCTTGTTAAACGTCACCATAAAGACCAGCCATTAGAACCTCATAATTATTCTTGGATAGGTGGTTCATGATATCTCTTATTCAACACTAATATGCCTGAAAGGTAATGTACAGGGTATAAAATGCACGTAATTGTGATTAATTCATTTATACCTCACACCGACACCTCTATTAATTAACACTTCCATTGTGTGTAGGAGGGCAGCCAACTCTTGTGGCTTCCTCTCTCTCTCTCTCCCTTTTTCTTTCTCTAACTCTCTCTCTCTCTTCCCATCTCTCTGTCTCTCTCCCCATCTCTCTCTCTCTCCCTCTTTTTCTTTCTATCTCTCTCTCTCTCTCTCCCCATCTCTCTCTCTCCCCCCATCTCTCTTACTCTCCTCTCTCTCCCTTTCTCCCAACTCTGAGCTTCCCAATGTGATCTAATGTCTATGTACCATTTAAAAGATGATCATATATAACTGCTGTTTATACCCTGGTGACATACCAACAAACAAAAGGGCCAATCGGAGGAATGGAAAGAGCTGCGTTTAATTTTCTATGCCGCTCCGCTTAATGAAATGGCAATTACCCTGCTTTTCACATTTATTAACACCGGGAACTCATTTGTAATCAGTTTGAGTAACCATTTTGATTTGCATTTAGAAAGTTTTCTTGTTTCTTAGTGCGTTCCGATGGAGAGCCATACATCTCTTCCATAACAATGCCATTTTTCATGTGGACCAATGATGCTGATGGATATTTGTGCACAACAGCATTTCATAATCAGTGCCAATGTTCTGTTTTTCCTCATGATGGATACTTCAGCTCTGGTGATGCATCCCAAGTGGCTTCAGGGTGTTATTCAGTGGGTTACTTTAGACAAAATCCCTTTTACTGCAGGCATTTATTTTGCAGTTAAACCTAAAGAAGCTATGGAGGACAGTGAGCCTTCATTAGAGACGCCCATTCAGCTTGTCAGACTGCAGAGTTATGACTGGGTCAGGATGTGGCGTTGGAGACACTGACCTTGTACAGGCTGTAAGTCTTGCTTCTGTCCTTTGACAAACCAGCAGAGTGTAAGGAAGGCCTTGTTAGAGGTGCATTAGGCTCCCTCAGCTCCTACAGGGAGGAGGGGGGGGGGGTGGTGTACCAGCCTTCACTGCCTGCCTCCTCACTGCCTCCTCAGAGACACCTGTACCGGCTGGAGCAGATCAGCACCAGGCCCACCTCCCCCCTGACCCCTTCAACACCCACTCAACCCCCCCCCCCCCCCCCCCCACCCTTGCACAGGTGGGCTCCATCGCTGCACAGGTGGCGGTGGTTGTCTGACCAGAATCCCTGTTCCTCCTGAACCACCCGAAGGTAAAAAGGTTGCTTTACAGCTCCAACTCTCCCCCCCCCTTCTCCCTACTCATCTCCAGCCCCAACCCTAAACTGTCAGGGGATGAAGCCTGAAGCTTGGCTGAACCCCCCAGGTATTAATATCCCTGATGGCACGCAAGAGATCACTAAGAGCCACATCGCCACGTAGAAAAAACGTGGCCTTTTTGAACTTTTTGACAAAAAGAGATCCTAACTGCCCGAAACCACTTCCATTTCCCTGCCAAGTAACAGAGGCTACGTCTTCTGCTATATATTTTTAAGGATGTTCAATTATGATCTGTTTATTGAGCGTAGCCTGCAGTGCATGCTGCAGAACAAAGCCAGCCCCTCAGTGTTGTATAGTGAAATCTCAAGGTCCATTACAGCCCTGCGCCTTCTCCAGTTCAGCACACAGTCTGTTCACTTCTCCCTCAGCAGATGTTGTTGGAGGAGTGGGGGCGCTCTCTGGCTAGTTGGGGGCCATCCAGAGGACCCTGTAGGGCTGTCTCCAGTGGTGCCTGGTGCCCCAGGGCTCTCTGGGAGACCCTTCACCAGCTGGTATGGTTTCACATGGAGGTCCTGTTGTGTTAACTACGTCGCCAATTGTATTTCTTTCCGTCTGAAGAAATGGGCTTGTGGGACTCCAGTTAAGAGGGTTTTGTTGCGAGTGTTACGATCACAGGGGGGTCCCGGTGTTCCACTGATTGACCGCCCCCACCTGCTACGCAGCACACAACAATGCAGTTCCTGATTTTTGTTCTCTGCTTCCGTTAAAACTCTGCTTTTGGTAGATGTTTTTAGTTGTTTGGAAGCTGCTTTAATGCCATTGTTTTGTTGTTTCAAAGGTGAACCTACCAAAGTATAAGAACATAAACATGGAAGTCAAGTCAAGGATGGAAGTTTTTTTCACTGTACCATTTCAAGAATTTTCCTCAGTATTATGGTTTCACACCTCATCTTTTCTTCCATTGCTCCATCTTATGCTGTCTCTTTTTTATCAGTCTAGTTTCTCTGTTGCTGCACAGAGCTGTATTTACATTTCATAAGTTATAAACAGATAAGTATAGCTAAGTGGAAGGACATTTGACTGTTGATCAAGAGTTTGAAGGTCCAAATGCCAGTTCTGATAGGGGAGAGAGACCCACCCTTCCTCTCCCTTCCACCCCACCCCCTATATTCCTTTTAGGGAACTTCCTATCTGTTGAAAGCTTTCACACACAGCCCAGCAAAAAAGTTGCGTGGTTAGAGGTCCGAATGCCTGACTTACATTTACATTTAGTCATTTAGCAGACGCTCTTATCCAGAGCGACTTACAGTAAGTACACGAACATTCCCCCCGAGGCAAGTAGGGTGAAGTGCCTTGCCCAAGGACACAACGTCATTTGACACGGCCGGGAATCAAACTGGCAACCTTCAGATTACTAGCCCGATTCTCTAACCGCTCAGCCACCTGACTTGACTAACCTGTTTTTATTCACCGATTGGTGTCAGGACATTAGTATTCCAGTCTCACTGCCTCTTTATCTCATCATCAGGGCAAAACAAGTTTGTCCAGGTGAATCGGCTGAGCAAACAGGGAAGCAGTCACTACATATTCCCATGTTTACCTTTTCATAGACCCATGTTTGACTTCCTTTGTGGGTTAAACCTCTGACTCTATAGCTCAGGCTTGAAGCCTTTCATTACTGATGGGAGAACTGGGAAGCCAGCAGTCGGATGGTCGAAAGATGGAGCTGATGAGGGAAGAAGGCATGGATATAAGAAATTATGTGTTTGGTATTTCTGTATAGTGCTGTGTCCCTAGTGAGCTGTTTGGGTCAAATTACAGTTCATCAGCTATAAACAGCCAATCACAGGACATCTGAGCTGAGGGTGGGCTTCTCTGGAGCATCACATGGTTTCAGTAGGCATGTGCTGTTCCTTCTCCTGAAGATTACTGGATTAACATGTGCAGCGGCCCCGGCGAGAGAATCGATAACAATAAACAGTTAGTTAGCATTAAGTGTGTGTGTGTGTACGCTCCTGTGTGTGTGTGTGTGTATGTGTATGGTGTGATTGCAAGATGGGGGATGTTTATACCGGCTCGCACTGTCATGCAGCTCATCATCCAGATCTAAAACAGGAGCCAAGCTCTTCAAGGTACAGAATAGAGAAGGTGGGTGTTTGGAGAGAGGAGGCAGGAAGGAGGGAGGGAGGGAGGAGCGCAGTGCCGTGTCTCTCAGATGTTGACAGTATGGGTTATACCCACAGTAAAGGGAGCCTTAAACAAGGCCTTCTCGGTTCAGGAGCATATTTCAGCGGGAGCTCTCATCTCTGTCACTTCAGACCCAGGGCTTGTGTCTGCGTGTTGCTCCAAATAACCTTTTCCCTCAATGGGTTGTTTTTCTTTCCATTGAAGCAAGGAGCATTTCGTTAACTGTGGAAGGTCATTAGCTTTACTACAGCAACTACAATGGGAGAAGTGCACACACTCACACACACAAACTTGCTCTTTGTTTCTAACTACCTTTCTTGTTATGTTGTGTAGGTGGCTGTTTTATATTTAGAAAATGCATTCATTGCCTAAAATTGCTGAAAATAATAAATTCATTTTGTCATGTCCCAACACACCCCACAGTGTTTCAGATGTGACTATTCATAATGTTGACAAGACCCAGTACTCATCCCTGCAGGCATGCCCCCCCCCTCCCCATGTACACATTGTCTGCCTCTAGTGACTCCAGTCTCTCTCTGCCTCTAGTGTCTGTCTGTAGCGTCTCCAGTCTCACTCTGCCTCTAGTGTCTGTCTGTAGCGTCTCCAGTCTCACTCTGCCTCTAGTGTCTGTCTGTAGCGTCTCCAGTCTCACTCTGCCTCTGTGCTTGTGTTCCTGGCAGGTACCACCAGACAGCCTAGGGAGGGGGAGGTTCCTGGAGTGGACTACAACTTCATCCGTGTGGAGGAGTTCCGTGTCCTGGAGGAGAGCGGCATTCTGCTGGAGAGTGGCACCTATGACGGTACGTATGGACAGCAGAACAGAAATAAGGAGGGAGGGAACTTAGAAGGGAGCTTGTGGTGGCGCCATGCTGTCTCCTCCCCCTGAGGGGGCAGATTCAGAGGAGGTACGAGCCTGCCTGCCTGCCTGCCTGCCTGCCTGCCTGCCTGCCTGCCTGCCTGCCTGCCTGTCTGCTTCATGCTTTGTTTGCTTATGTGTTTACTGAGCTGTCATGCTTAACCAGGCCGTCAGGTGAAGTCAACACACACAGGATGCGTAACACGGACATAAACGTGACATAAACAGGAAAGAGAAAGTTTGTTTTTGGTCTGTTCAGGCGTTGACTAGACCCAGTGGCTTCGCAGAGGCCTGCGACCCAGCCGGCAGCCCAGGTGGCGTGGCCCTCTCGGTCCCAGACGTTGAACCAGTAAGCAGGGTTGATAATGGATCCACAGCCTCAGTCTGCAGCCCCCACCTGAGCTCAGACAGGTTAATAATGCCTGGACCTCTCACCTCCCACGCCCCCAGGAATCTCCACCCAGTCACACAGGAAACACACAGGAAATACACTCAGGCACACACACACACACACACACACACACTGGCTCGACCACACACACATAAACACTCAGTCTCCTTATCTATCTCTTACTAACAGAGTTATTTAGGGTTTAGTCAATGATTCCCCAGTCAGTGAATCAGTAACTGCAGTGTGTCAGTCGTGTTTAAGGGCTGGCAAAGCTCTCTCTCCCTCTATCTCTCTTTCTTTCTACCAGAGATTGGTACGTTTGCCTCTGGTTGGTTAGCTCCCATCATCGACCTGCTCACCACCATGACTTAGCCCACTGATCTGTGGACAGGCTGCCTCTGATCTCCGAGCAAAGGCCTCATCTCAGAACCAGACTCTCACACACACACACATCCGCAAATGTATACACCCAAGCACGTATGCACGTACACCAGAACAAGATGTTCCAGTCCTACTAAAAAGGAGAGATCAGACAGTCGGACACCGTCTCACTCTCTAACCAACCACTTACGTAGCCTTTTTTCCCCAGTGAGGTGTAAGGGTGACAGACTGTGATTAATAGCAGCTGCATCCACACTCTGCCTGAACCGAGAAAGCAGTTATCTATGTGAGAAATAGAGAGTGTGTGTGTGTGTCAACCCTTGGTGTTTTATTTCTCAGGGTTCAGAATTGTCTCGCTGCTACTCACAACATGTCCCAGTGGCCAGAAGACAGATGCCAGCCCCAGCCCCATTTGTGAGAGAGAGAAAGAGAGAGGGGAGAGAGAGAGGGAGAGAGATACAGACGCATATACGGAGCTCCACCAGCTGTTGTGGAGGATGAGGTATAACCAGCCTCTACCTCCGTGTGTCTGGGTCTTACCAGTGGAGATGAGGGGAGTGGAGGTGAGGTGAGGGGAGTGGAGGTAAGGTGAGTGGAGGTGAGGTGAGGGGAGTGGAGGTAAGGTGAGTGGAGGTGAGGTGAGTGGAGGTGAGGTGAGGGGAGTGGAGGGGAGTGGAGGTGAGGTGAGGGGAGTGGAGGTAAGGTGAGTGGAGGTGAGGTGAGGGGAGTGGAGGTAAGGTGAGTGGAGGTGAGGTGAGTGGAGGTGAGGTGAGGGGAGTGGAGGTAAGGTGAGGGGAGTGGAGGTAAGGTGAGTGGAGGTGAGGTGAGGTGAGGTGAGAGGAGTGGAGTGGAGGTAAGGTGAGTGGAGGTGAGGTGAGGGGAGTGGAGGTAAGGTGAGTGGAGGTGAGGTGAGTGGAGGTGAGGGGAGTGGAGGTAAGGTAAGGTAAGTGGAGGTGAGGTGGATACTAGCCCGACTGCAGGGTTGGGAGGCGTCGATATGGAGTTGTGTGTGGGTGGGTGAACAGTCACCCCAGCTGCATAGCTCAGCAGTAGATAGGGCCAGGGCGCTGGGCCAGTTCCCTCAGGACTTGCAGGGAGTGTGTGTGTGTGTGTGTGTGTTGGGTGGTATAGGAGGGGGGCAGCCCAGGCCAAGGCCCCCCCCAGCAGGTCCACTACATTCCGAGGACTGTTAAAAATCTGCTTTAGTAGAGTGGGCTTTGAGAACGCTGAGTCATTACACAGTACAGAACTTCCCACAGCATCACCCAGCACAGAATCACCCAGCACAGAATCATCCAGCACAGCATCAACCAGCACAGCATCACCCAGCACAGTGTCACCCAGCACATCATCAACCAGCACAGCATCACCCAGCACAGTGTCACCCAGCACAGTGTCACCCAGCACAGTGTCACCCAGCACAGCATCACCCAGCACAGCATCACCCAGCACAGAATCACCCAGCACTGCATCACCCAGAACAGAATCACCCAGCACTGCATCACCCAGCACAGAATCACCCAGCACTGCATCACCCAGCACAGAATCACCCAGCACAGAATCACCCAGCACAGCATCACCCAGCACAGTGTCACCCAGCACAGTGTCACCGAGCACAGTGTCACCGAGCACAGCATCACCCTTTAACCCCCCCTGGTCTGCCCTGACTACTCACACACTAACAGGTACGCATAGCAGCACACTCACATTCACACATGTACAGTAGCCATGCTCTCTCTCTCTCTCCTTCCAATAGCATAGGAATTCAGGGGTGAGAAGGTTGGCTGTTGAGGTTGGGGTAATCATGCCAGCAGCCAGCCAGCTCTGTGCCAGGGCCAGAAGGGAGCGTGTCTGCTCTGCAAGACATGATGGGCTGTACCCGCCTCTGAAACTGCCAGGCTGAGAGGCTGGAGCAGGCTGCCACTGCCCTGCACATAGGGAACTGATCCTTCCTGATTAATGACAGTGAGGCTCTGGCTGGCTGCTTATCAGAGAGAGAAAAAGGAAAAGAGAGAGTGAGAGAGCGAGAGAGAGAGAGATAGCAAAAGAGAGAGAGGGAGGGTGGAAGAACATAAAGGTGACTCCCTAGAGAGACAGAGTGGGAGACAGAACAGAGGGCAAAATATCGAAAGAGGGAGAACAGAAAGGAAGAGCCACAGAGAGGAGGAGAGATCGTACAGAGAAAGAGAAAACCGGCAGAAAGAGATCGAATATAGAGGGAGACAGAGTGGGAGAGAGAACAGAGAATCAGAGACGGAAAGAGGGAGAAGAGAGAGATGGAGAACAGAGCGGAAGGAGAGATAAGGGACTCCAAAGCTTTTTCAAACTTCCACACGAGGGGTTTCCACGCCCACGCTTCAAAAACACCCTTCGTCTTCCCCGACCAACCCAGCGGGCGTGTTCATAATATCTCTGTCCTCCAGCGGCCAGAAACAGAAGCTGCCTTCATCACACACACACACACACCCTGCTGCACCCATAGACTGACACGTTTCTAGTCAGCAGGGATTTGATGCCACGCTCTGGCATTGAATACTGCTGCAACCTCCACAGGGCATGCCTTCTCATCCACAGTGGCTTCCCAGGACCCCATACACCTCCTTAAGAGGGCGGGGCGGGGGGGGGGGGGGGGGTCGTCACAGAGCAGCCTCAAGCCCCAATGGGCTTCACTGAACAGAGCAATGCTAGCGTGTTTGTGATGGACTGGAGGTGTGATTGGCCCCGGGCCACAATGCTGAGTTTGACAGCATGCTGATCTGAAGTGTAGTAAATCACTGTGCTACGGAGAATGTGTCTGTGTTATGGAGGGGAGTTGAATAACATGCATATAAAGCAGCCTGCTGGCTAACAAGCTGCACTGGCCGCATCTCTTGTGTGACCTGTACGTAAATGGTGTGTCTGTGTCTACCGGACATGCACACACACACGCGCGCATGTGTGTGTGCATCGGTGTGTGTCAGTACACATATCAACAGGTTTCCCGTGGTGGGCTTCTCTAACGGAACGTGAGACATTCCTGTAGTCATAGCAATCAGCGTTTGTGGGTGTGTTTACTTCCTGTCTGCCTTTCTTAGCCCATCTGAGGAACATTAAACCAACATCGGTAGTGCTCCCCCCCCCTCCTCTTGAGACATATCTTTCACTTTTCCCATTAGATTAATAGTGACAAATACGGCTACAAATCTCCCCCCCCCTCCACTCCCCTTCACCGTGTGCTGTGGTACACATTAATCAGAGCCTTGGAGAACGCTGTTTATGAGCTATTAATCACAGCCCAGAGAGATGAAGGAAGCGAGGGAGGGTTCCACAGGTGGGGTTGGTGATGGAGGTGAGGGGGGCGAGAGATTTAAGGACGAGTAGGAAGAAGAGGTAGATTGCATGAGAGATGAGCAAGAGATGAAGAGAGGGGGGAAAGAGCCGGGGTGAGGGAGAGGGAAGGGAGAGCGCAGAGAGAGGAGGCGATCATGAGATGAGAGGCTTGGCGGGTGACAGGTCTGGATTAAAGAAGACCTGCCATCTTTCATCTTCGTGGCTGCGTGCCGAGGTATAATGAAGCTGTCTCTGGACAAATGCTAATTTGTAGGCTCAGGCGTCTGGGCGGGGGCCTGGTAAGATGGTGTGGCAGAGAGGAGAGGTAGAGGAGAGGGAGAGGAGAGGAGAGGTAGAGGAGAGGTAGAGGAGAGGTAGAGGAGAGGGAGAGGAGAGGTAGAGGAGAGGGAGAGTGAGAGGAGAAGGAGAGGAGAGGTAGAGGAGAGGAGAGGAGAGGAGAGGAGAGGAGAGGAGAGGAGAGGAGACGGAGAGGAGAGGAGAGGGAGAGGAGAAGGAGAGGAGAGGAGAGGAGAGGGAGAGGAGAGGGAGAGGAGAGGAGAGGAGAGGGAGAAGAGAGGGAGAGGAGAGGGAGAGGAGAGGAGAGGAGAGGAGAGGAGAGGAGAGGGAAAGGAGAGGAGAGGGAGAGGAGAAGGAGAGGAGAGGGAGAGGTGGCCTGATTCCTGCTCGGCTGAGCGGGCCCCTCATGCCTGCTCCCCCCATGATGAGGTTATAGATTATTATGATGCACTTAAACACTTAGCACAGAAACTGTACAAATGAGTTAATTCAGAAACGGAGCTTTAGGACAGCAGAGCCATAGGATTGAGGGGAGAGAAGGCAATCACTGAGCTTTAATTCCTATTCCTCCATCTGGCATTCTCTAAATGAGCTACAGTATTAATTACGTAAACGTATTAAGTAGGGTAATAATACATTCCAATGAGGCACTCTGATTCTGAATAGTTTTAAAGAGAAACCAGGACTGTGTAAAGACAATGAGGATGTTTTTGTTTGACAACCAATACAGATTTACTGTAACTTGTTGTGTGCTTATTATTGGTCCTTTAGGATCATTACATCTTCAATTTGCAGCACCTGTGTGACACTGCTTTCCAAATGCTGTATTGATCGAACACCGACCGCCCTCTGTTTGATTGGTTATGTCCCACTTTGTCCTGCCCTCAGAGCTGTCAGGTGACCCTGTCATTCAAAGCCCCGCAACACACAAACACACACACACACACGAGCACAGACTGACAGCTATCAGCTCAGTCAGCTGAGGCCAGGTGACAGTGGCTTCCCAGTGAGAGAGGGGAAACCATATAGGAATCAATAGCACTTCCCTCCTGAGGGTGTGCTCATGGAGAAAGAGGGGGTCAAGTTATCTCCGTCCTCAGGAGTATAGGAGAGGAGACGGTACACTACTGCGGTTTGTCTCCTCTGCGTGGCGTGCCGTGGTGTTGCCTTGGGCGCCTACCCGACCCAGGACAATAAAGCAGAGCTGATGGAGCTAGCTAGCTACCGCCTAAGCTCCTGTCCTGGAATAACGGCTGCCAGGGGCCTCTGGGAACACTGCAGTAAATAGAACAATACCACTGCCCAGGCTTGGCTCGGCCTGCACTACAGAGACGAATAAAGTAACACTCCTCTTCTTTCTTTTTGTTTGTTTGTTTGCCTGTGTTTGTGCGTGTGCGTGTGAGTAGGTAACTACTATGGGACCCCCAAGCCTCCTGCGGAGCCCAGCCCTGTGCAGCCAGACCTGGTGGACCAGGTTCTGTTCGACGACGAGTTTGACACGGAGGTTCAGCGTAAACGCACCACGTCCGTCAGTAAGATGGACCGCACGGACAGCGCTGCCGCTCCCGAGGAAGAGGAAGACGAGGAGCGGCCCTCCCTGGTCAACGGCCTCACTGGTGAGGAAGACGTTCACCTCCCTCTCACAGCTCCGAACCTCCCAGAAGAACTTCCACACTCGGATCAGTAGTCTGTGTGGAGCGGCCCATATTTTTGACAACATGGCCCTTCATTATTCATACTCTGCCGGTCTAAAAACAACCCCAGTCTCTTCTACTATATAATCCAAGTACCACCAGCTGCGCTCCCCCCAAATGAGAATGGGATGGAAGGGCATTCTGTCCCCACTTCACCCCCCCCCCCCCCCCCCCCCCCCCCACGCTGCTGCAGGATTAGCTGTTCTGCATGCAAGGTCAGTTCTGAATAAAAGCCCTCTGAAGTCAAGGAGGCATGCATGTCTGGGAGGCTGGCACTAATCAATAAGGACCGAAATCCCCGGGCTACAGGGACATGGCCTAGCCTGGGTTTACTTTTCACTATGACAGGATCCTCATTTAAACTCAAGACAAGTTAGACGGGGCAAGTGACAGAACCCCCAGAGTAGGATCAGCATCCACATAGCCTGTTGCAACGAGGATCCCTCTAAATAAATATAAGGCCCAAAAGCATACAGAAAACCAATTAAAGTAGAGATTTACACTGTAAATATAACACAGAGCTTGTTGTAGAATGTCAGTTACCATGGTGATGTGTCTAACCCAATGACAAAAGAGAGGGGATGTGTATCAGTAGCATATTAACTAGCTAATTAAATGGTATGGGGTTCTATTCCAACCTGTCCTGGAGGGGCATATGGCCCCATCCCATTTGTCCTCTGAACTGTTCTCCTCTGAACTGTTCTCCTCTGAACTGTTCTCTTCTGAACTGTTCTCCTCTGAACTGTTCCCCTCTGAACTGTTCTCCTCTGAACTGTTCTCCTCTGAACTGTTCTCCTCTGAACTGTTCTCCTCTGAACTGTTCTCCTCTGGACTGTTCTCCTCTGAACTGTTCTCCTCTGAACTGTTCTCCTCTGAACTGTTCTCCTCTGAACTGTTCTCCTCTGAACTGTTCCCCTCTGGACTGTTCTCCTCTGAACTGTTCTCCTCTGGACTGTTCTCCTCTGAACTGTTCTCCTCTGAACTGTTCTCCTCTGAACTGTTCTCCTCTGAACTGTTCTCCTCTGGACTGTTCTCCTCTGGATTTTCTCCAGGCTTGTTTGCCCTCCAGCTGGCCCCAGCTCATTTTGCACTGGCTGGCTAGCTGGTGGCCCCAGACTCAGAATTGATTGGGCTCCCAGCCACTGACCAGGCCAACCAGGGCACTAGGGGCCAATGCCATGTACCTCCCAGGCATATGATGTTAGGGGTCCTGGTTGCCAGAGGAAGCTCTGTTATTTGATAGGTATTTTGTATGTAAAATATTTCAGCCAGAACAGGCTTGTTGACATGGCAGCCTCATGTTCTAAATCAGGCTCTGCCTTGGCTCCACCCCCACCTTGTATTGAAGACTAACACAAGCCTGTTATTAGGGACAGGTCAGGAACATCAATAGTGAATGTTCTTCTTAAACTCATAATTGTATTTGAACCCACACACAACACAATACAACACACACAAAGACATGCACACACAAATGACACAAAAGGTTCCATACACCCATGGTGAGAAAGGGATTTGTTTCACAAAGCTGAGAGCCAGTTGTGTGTAATAATTGTCGTAATGACTTTTTTTCATATCAAAATCAAGAGGTCCCTGTTTTTGTCTGTAAAAATACTTAACTTTCTCTAGTCAAGCATGCTCTCTTCGGCTGTATGCATTCAGATGTGAATGAGAGTCCTCAATGCAGTGACCGACCTAGGTCACAGATAGATGAGCTGATCAAAACCTGCAGATACGAGTGTACGCATGCATACACACACACACACACACACCATAAAGAGACACACAAACACGCAGACAAAGTAAAAAAGGGGACACATACACACAGAAACTAACACACAGACAGTGGTCTGTGTGATGATAATAGGTTAGGGATGTTTGGCTCGGGGCTGCCTGAACGTTGGTCAGCTCTGCCCTTGCCTGGAGGGCGGTTCCAACGCATCACTGCTGACATGCAAATCCTGTGTTACTTCCTGCGCCTCCCTCCCTCCCTCTTCTCTCTCTCTCTCTCTCTCTCTCTCTCTCTCTCTCTCTCTCTCTCTCTCTCTTCTCTCTCTCTCTCTCTCTCTCTCTCTCTCTCTCTCTCTTGTTTCTCCCTCTTGCTCGCTCTCTCCCTCTCTCTCTCTCTCTCTCTCTCTCTGTCTCTCTCTCTCTCCCCCTCTCTCTCTCTCTCTCTCTTTCTCTCTTTGTTTCTCCCTCTTGCTCGCTCTCTCTCTCTCTCATTATCTGCCTGCCTTTTCTACCCTCATGTATGTGACCCAGCCCTCAGTGAGCACCAGCAGAGCACAGGGCAGCAGCAGCAGCAGGGACCAGGAGACATGCAGGCAGCACAAAGGAGTCCCCATGCTCCCTGTATCCACTCACCTCCCTTCCCCCTCTCTCTCCCCCTCTCCCCATCCCTGTCCTGCCCGTCCTGCTCCTCGCCCCTGGACACAGAACACAAGGACAAGGCGGAGTGGAGGAAGGCAGTCCCCAGCTACAACCAGTCCAGCAGTGCCATGGACTTCCGCTCCTGGAGCAGCCTGCCCAGGGATGAGGGCCAGGAGCCCCTGCCCAAGAGCTGGGAGATGGCCTACACAGAGACGGGCATGGTCTACTTCATAGAGTGAGTACAGACCCAATGCTACTGTCTCCCTCCTCTGATCCAGGAGTCTTGTCTCAGCCCAGTAGATGCCAGCATTTATGTGACCTTTTATTCCTTTAGCCGACGCTTTTTTCATTCCACGGCTACCAAGCTATTCCTCTGTGACCGCCAGCGTTTGGTTTTCAGAGCCCACCTGTAAGACGCAGGGGATTTTTACAGGCGGATTGTACTGCATGAGGACTGTCTTGTTGTTCCTGTGTGTTGTGGAGCTGGACTGCTGCTTCTCCCAGAGCAGAGTCAGGCGCTGCCGCTAGACTTCCAATCAATAGCTCACCTCTGCAGCCCAAATAGTGGAGCAAATTGAACGCTCCCCACGGCCCCTCTCTCTACCCGGTGCCTGCTGCTCTCTCTCTCTACCTCTTTCTTTGCTTGTCTCACCACCAATCTCGTGGCCTCTTTAATTACCACTCGCCTTACTTCCATCTCTGCCTCTCTTTTACAGTCTCTACCCCTTTTACTCTACCTCTACCTGTATCTGACCTCTTCCTGGATCTCTTCACTTCGCTCTCTCTCTCTACCTCATGCTTTGTTTCTTTCTACCAGTCTCCCTACTATTTTCTTTACTTCTCTCTACCTCTTTATGTCTGCCGCTCTCTCAAATGTGCCTCTCTATCACTCTCTCTACCTCTCTCCATAACTCTCTCCCTATCTCTCTAGCTCTACCAAGTTCTACCTCTCTAACCAACTCTCTTTACATATTTTTACCTCTCTCTACCTATGCCTGGCTGACTTTAAGAATTCAATGGCTCCCTTACCAAGCCACTTGAAGGCAAAAAACAACCCTTTTTGTCTTGAAGAGGCTTTTATCTCTGCTCACTTTGCATTAGTAAAAATAGTTGAGGGAAGACAAAGTTCCACAGCTGCATAGCTGTGCTAGCTGTAGCACATGCACCTTCTCATGGCGTTTCTCTCTCTGCTCCGCAGTCACAACACCAAGACCACCACCTGGCTTGATCCCCGCCTGGCCAAGAAGGCTAAGCCCCCAGAGAAGTGTGAGGACGGAGGTGAGGCGCCTTTCGAAATGAGAAAATCAACTCCCATGACACCCACACAGCGTCTCTGGATGTTCCAAACACTCACACAGCACCAGAAGTAGTGGAGCCTTGTTTGTGTGTATCTTTGTGTACTCCCCACCAGTCAGTTTGGGGAGGTGATGTAGTCTCGTGTGCTGACCTAGGAGGCGTACTAGAGCAGAGATTACACATCCGAACAGGCTCGAGAGCAGCAGTGACACAGCACGCCCCCCCACCTGCCCCCATCCTCCTAATGGCTTGTGGGACACATGCGGGGAGCTCATCAGCGTGCTATCTCTGAAAAAGGCAATTCCACAGTCCCTTCTTGCGTGAAGCGCTCTCTCGCGCCGCGTGTGTTCGTCACAGGACTGAACACACACTCGAGATTCCACTCACACACACTGCTGGCGGAGACAGGCCATTATTTTCAGGATGGCCATAACAAGTCCACATTCCCTCCTTATCCCTCCCTCCCCCTCCTCTACCCGGCTTTGTGTAACTCCCTAAACACCTAGTGACAAATAAAAGTCGGTCTGGTACAGGTGTAGGTGTACGTACAGCCCGGCTGCATTCTGGGAGCTGCCAGCTCTCCGTGCTGCCTGGTTAGCCCAGCTAGCAGCCGCCCAGAGCCTCACTTCTGTCTCGTTCTCCCCACAGAGCTGCCCTACGGCTGGGAGAAGATCGAGGACCCACAGTACGGAACCTACTATGTGGAGTAAGTAGACTCTACCTCTCCCCATGAGAGGGCGGCGGGGGCTTGAGGGCAGAGGTTCGAGTGTGTTTGGCCGTGACGATGACGCGATATCATTTGACGTAGGTTCTATAGTCTGGTAGTAGACATGACTGTTAGGCTAACACGGCTAATGTAGAGGGCTATTAGTAAAGTTATGGTCTTGTTCCCATGGTGCTCTGCACAGCCACACCCCACAGAGGGAAAGAGAGAGGGAAGAGGGAGATGGAGAGAGAGAGAGACACGGTCACAGAAAGTTCACCCTGCGTAGCCCCATGAGAGGGGAGGGAGGGATTTCATTGCAAGGAGGAGAGGAAAGGAGAGCACACTGTTTCATTTAATTTCTCTCCATTATTATTCCGAAGCGAGAGGGAGACGTGGAAAGAGGCAGGGAGAAGCGAGGAGAGGGTGAATCCACTGACCTGTTTATGTATGGGGGTCAACCACGCTTACGTCTCTCCCTGTCTCTTTGTCTGCTCCCGTTTTGTTTAGAATGAATACAGAGCGACACAATGCTTCATTATTTGTCTGAACCAAAAGACAAAACAAGAGCCATGTCAATCAAAGGAGCGAATGAGGGAGCAGGGAAAAGGGAAAGAGCGAGAGAAGAGGGAGAGAGAACGGGGCGAAGAGAGGACGGAGACAAAGAGAGGAGAGGGAGGAAGAGAGGGATGTCTCTCTGCCCAGATTGGACAGGGTGGATAACTCTTAGTATGAGTCATGTGCAACGAGAGCACAAACGGTACTCTTCGAAAAAGCCCCACTCTCCCCCCCGCTCTACTACTCCGTCTCTCACACACGCGAGCGCACGCACGCACACCATCCGCAGATCTCAGCGTGCCTCTGATTGGGTGAGCGGCGTCCGCGCAGATCCCGAGGTGCCGTCACGACTGGCGCGCACAGCCGTTAAAGCAGAAGCACATTATGTAAATGAGCTGCTTCTCCTGCTTTACATGGAACCTGGGGGCCTTGTCTCTCTGAGCAGCATGAGATGTTTAAACACACGCACACCCACCACCTGGGAAACAACACTTGGAGCCTTAAGTGGTTTTTAAAGCCTGGCCCCAGACCAGTTGTCTCCTAGGAGCAGGATCTGTATTCGGGGCTTTGTAAACACTCAGAGAGCCTGTCTGATCCCAGGTCAACACAGCAGACCTCTTAACCACAACAGAAATGCGTCTAGATAGGTGTTTGTGTGCCGTCCACGGTGGTGGCCTGGTGGGTGGGTGGGTGTGTGTGTGTTTGGGGCAGAGTGAGCCACAAAAACCAAAGCTTACCTCATCGCCACCGCCCTCCTATTCAAATCAGAGGTTTTGCATGTGTTGATGTCTATCGACATTCTCAATAGGAACTGCAGTACAGAGACACGACAACGCAAGTTTCAGCCTGTAAACAGACCCCCCCCCACACACACACACATATCAATTATATAAATGTATAGAGTATAAAAGAGATATATACTAACTGTATGAAACACCATCATACAGAAAATAGAAGTAAGCTAGCAGACTGTCATGTATATGTACAGTGGTTGAGTGGGGAGAATTGCTAAGTAAGGGTTCCTGTCTTTATGCCTTCAGCCACATCAACCAGAAGACCCAGTTTGAGAACCCAGTCCTGGAGGCCAAGAGGAAGATGAGCCAAGACACTACCACCCCGGGCCAGCAGGGGACCCCCACCCCCTCAGGTAACACCCAGGAAGTGGAGCCCTCTGGAAACCCCCAATCCTTCCTTCCCTCCTTGTTGTTGTCTTTAATCTAACATAATTAATAATAAGATAAGCTATACTTTAATGTCCGTGTAGGGAAATGTATTCTGGATTCAGTCCGTTCCACAGAGTTAAAATCATACGTCAACATCAACAAATTCAGGCAATTATTAGGATGTGAGCTTCATCCATTAGCAGACCAAGATCAAATAGTATTAGCTACTATCAAATGATTTAACTTGATTGAGTAGAACCAAGCGGTCACAATAACAGTCATATTCAAATCCACTGCTGTGGAGGGCACTGCTGTGTCAGGCTGGTAGGACCCAGTGGAGGTGAAGGGAGAGGAGCAGCTGTACACTGACTCTCCTTCAAGAAGGCCCTCACCCCTCGCTCTCTTCAAAGGCCGTGTCAGACCTGATGGGGAGGAGCTAGATCAGAAGCGTGGGAGAAGATTCTAGATGGGTGATCCCAGTCAGCTGCACAGTCACATGTTTCTAAAGGAGTTACTGTTGGTTCCTGGTGTTGTCCTTAGTGACTAATTCAGGTTTTTATAGTATTTTTACAATAAGCATGCTAACACATGCTCACACACACACAGACAAACAACAAGGTTGAATCAGGGATGAGCTATGATTGAATGAATGAGTAGTGTCTGCCATATTCACAGTGATATTAGACAGAGAATAATAACTGGTATTAGGTTGACACGCAAACTTCCATAGGCATCCATATTAGCCTGAATTAACAAGTTGACAACAATTTGTGCAACAATAAATATTTCTTTAAAATTCAATTCAATCAACAGAATATTGTTTATAAAGCAATCCTGGCTTCACTGGCAGCAGCTTAGCACACACAGCCCCAGTCTTGTGTGTGTGTTTGTGTGTGTGTGTGAGAGAGAGAGAGAGAGAGAGAGAGAGAGAGAGAGAGAGAGAGAGAGAGAGAGGCAGAGAGAGACAGACAGAGACAGACAAACAGACCGAGAGAGAGGGACAGAGAGAGAGAGAGAGAGAGGGACAGACAGAGACAGACAAACAGACCGAGAGAGAGAGAGGGACAGAGAGAGAGAGAGAGAGAGGGACAGAGAGAGAGAGAGGGACAGAGACTGAGAGAGAGAGAGAGAGAGAGAGAGAGAGAGAGAGAGAGGCAGAGAGAGACAGACAGAGACAGACAAACAGACCGAGAGAGAGGGACAGAGAGAGAGAGAGAGAGAGGGACAGACAGAGACAGACAAACAGACCGAGAGAGAGAGAGGGACAGAGAGAGAGAGAGAGAGAGGGACAGAGAGAGAGAGAGGGACAGAGACTGAGAGAGAGAGAGAGAGAGAGAGAGAGAGAGAGAGAGAGAGAGAGAGAGAGAGAGAGAGAGAGAGAGAGAGAGAGAGAGACAGAGAGAGAGAGAGACAGAGAGAGACAGACAGAGACAGACAAACAGACAGAGAGAGAGAGAGAGAAAGAGAGAGAGAGACTGCCTGAGGGACACGCTGGCGCGGGCCTGCCTCTGCCACTGCTCTCCTGGAAGCGACCAGAATAGCACCAACAACAAACCCTGTTCCTGCTCTGCATTCCCTTTGATCAGGACAGGCCTGCATGCTCCCCCCTGGGCCAGATCAGCACTTAGTATCATTAGCATCTCTGCTGGGGAAACACTGGTCATCATCTCTAAGACCCTCAGTGTTGGGGTCTTTGAGCACTTTACATTGGGATCAATGTTGCACTGGGAACACCCGCCTTCCATTTCATTAGTTAAACATCATCCAGCCATTGTCAAGGCTCGGTAGCGGGTCTCACCCCTCTCTCTGTATCTGGCTGCTGTGTCGCAGTGGAAGCCTAGTTAATGAGTATTAATGTCTGGTGGGGGAGGAGGGGGCGTGGAGCGGAGGGGCGTACTGCAGCTTCTAAACACTGTTTTGACAGGGCTCCCCAGCCTGACCTTCCCCGAGAACGCCCAACGTACTGCGCCGTAATTCCGCGCTGACGATCCATCCTCACTGGCATTTCATCACATCACATGGGCCTGGGAGAGAGACGGTTCCCTTTGAGGCCGTGGCTAAATCGAGCCCATGCCAACACAGAACAATCCCCTGCCCACTTCTCTCCCCCCTCCCTCAATCTCTCCCCCCTCCCTCAACCCCCCCCCCTCCCTCTATCCCCCCCCTCTCTCTATCTCCCCCCCCTCAATCCCCCCGCCCTCCGTCTATTCTGCCCCCCCTCTATCTCCCCCCCTCCCTCTCTCTCCCCCCCTCACTCTATCTCCCCACTCCCTTAATCTCCCCCCTCCATCTATCTCCCCTCCTCCCTCAATCTCCCCCCCGCTCTATCTCTCCCTCTCATGCGGAGAGCCCACAGTCCGCTGGCGTTGTGTGGAGAGACTCGGAGGGTATGGACAATGCCCAGCCTCTTAGGCTATGACCTTTCATCCTGTCAGAGTAACCCACTTGTGCTATGTGCACCATGTCAGTGACCATGCACGCACACACCCGCACACGTGGAACACATACTGAACACACATAGTCACTCAGCCCTCTGTCAGGCCACTCCAGCATGGGAATGTGGCGTTAATCACTCTCAGTGTAATCCATGGAGCTGCTCCGAGACATTACATTCATCAGCCAATTGCGGTGCAATTATGCAAATCACAATCCCACGACACTCGGAGAGGGATGAGGGAGTGAGGACTGGGATCTATCTTTACCCTCCCTAATGAGACTGATGTCCCCTCATCCATCCATACACACGCTCTTGCACACTTTACACACACATACACTGTGGACCAGAGGGAAAGGCATTTGCTCTCTCTGACAGTGTACCAATTTACCTGAATCCGAAAAACTCATCAGATCTGTCGCTGGCACCCATCCATCACCGTTGCCATCGGGGGGGCGTGTGTGTGTGTGTGTGATGACGGTAACATCTTGTTGTCATGTCTGATGAGTGTCTTGCTTGTTAAACTCGACTTAGTTCAATCAGAGGCACTAAGTGACAGTGCCTCTGTCCTGTCAGACTGCCTGTCGCCGTGACAACACACCTGGGAAGGATAGGAGAAGACAGATGGCAGGCAGGCGCGAGCACATGCATGTGTCCGTCTCCGCTCACACACACCAACACACACACACACACACTGTCAGCAGTGCAGCCATTGCAGGTGGCATGCAGGTCCCCTCCTGAGGATCAGGCAAACTCATCACAGTGCGGCCTGTATGTGTGAAACCCATTCTGTCATTTCACATTAGTGCTGCTGGGATTCCTCCAAAGATCACTGCAACGCCGAGCCAGAAGAGTCCTCAAGTAAAAGGGATACTTGAGAATATCAACGTTTGAATATGAGTATGACCACTGATGTCATGTGACCGTGTCCCTCAGAGGAGTCAGGAGGGGGGGCGCGCGGCTTCACCAGGGACCCCGCCCAGCTGCAGGGCTCCATGCTGAGGGCGGCCCTGAGGAAGAGCCCCCAGGGGTTCGGCTTCACCATCATCGGAGGAGACCGCCCAGACGAGTTCCTGCAGGTGAAGAACGTCCTGCGGGACGGCCCGGCCGCACACGACAACAAGATGGCCTCCGGTGAGTTCCTGCTCCCGCACGTACCCCGCACACACACGGACACGGACACGGACACAGACACACACAGGGACAGATACAATCAAAGAACCTCTGTCTCACGACACTCTCACGTACACCTGCTGTGAACAAATTCACATGCAGACACTCTCGCCGGTCTAACACACACATGTAAGTTGTTTATGGTTTACAATCAGTTACCCACTGCGCACGCAGGAAAACACATACTGTGGAACACTCCAATCCATGTGACAAGGTTAGCAAGGGCAGATCTTCGTGGACGGAGTGTAGCCCGTTTCCACCGAGAAAACCCCCCCATCAATAACAGCCATGTTGTGTTTATGGTGCACACCCTTTGTTTTATGAGGAGCCGTATATTAAAGCCTTCATAGGCATCCCCACTGGGCCTCTGTATAGCAAGGGGATTACGAGCATTCTTATCTAAAGCATGGTCATATATCATGGATCATATAGACCTGCAGTACGCAGTCCCAGTCCCACACTGCCGTCAGTGTTGCTGGTAATACCCGGTGCTAGTGGCCCAGTAAACACGGCTAAGGAGCCATGAGCAGCATCTTGTTTGACACTTAAATGAATCACTGTCGACAGCGTACAGACCGTCTGACTGATGTTAACTTGCATCGTTTTGACAACCATAAAGTCACAGTGCCGGCGCTCTTTGCTCCAGAGGACACCAGAGAAGAGTCTGTTACTATGCATGTAACCATGCTGTAACAGGGTGTTACAATTGATGTTATAATGCTGTAACACTCCAATGTTACTATGTATGT
The DNA here is from genome assembly GCF_038355195.1 of Osmerus mordax. Taxonomy (NCBI): domain Eukaryota; kingdom Metazoa; phylum Chordata; class Actinopteri; order Osmeriformes; family Osmeridae; genus Osmerus; species Osmerus mordax. The sequence goes on from NC_090056.1 coordinate 8,864,278, forward strand.
TATCATACTGTAACACTATAATGTTACTATGTATGTTATCATACTGTAACACTATAATGTTACTATGTATGTTATCATACTGTAACACTATAATGTTACTATGCATGTTATCATACTGTAACACGTTGGACGTGCCATTTAACATGAAATAAAAGTGGATGAATATTTATATCCTGAATTACAGAATGTAAACAAAACCATAGCCATTTTTGGAGATACCATTAGCGTTTAATGGCTAGAGGATCAAAGCTTCTGGCTGTAACTTATTAACTAAAAACTGTTCTCTTGGCTAAAGTCAACTAAGGCAGTGAGTTGGAAAAGTAGAAGGAGATCGTTAGACCGTCTACAGATTCCAATTTGTTTAACATTCCTTCAGCATCGCTCTATCTATCCCTAATGAGAAGCATACTCAAGGTCTCTCCAAAACAACAAATGTTTACATAGTAATTGGGTATTGATTCAGTGAAAGTCCACAGTGAATATGTGACCACCTGACCGTGTCTCACCAATCCACACGTTGCTCTTCCCCCGGAACCATGAATACTAAGTGAGCTGCCTTGATAACTGCAGCAGGAACCCATTTAAGATGGGAATAATTTCACTCAGACATTTGATCTCTCATGCAGTCACATCTCTTGTATTTAATAGGCTACTCCACTCCCACCTCTCCCCCCCCACACACTCCTCCCACCCCCTCCCTTCCCCCCTCCTCCCGTCTCTCTCACCTTCCTCCCCCTCCTCCCTCCTCCCAGTTCCCACCTCCCCAGCCTCCTCAGGGTCTGTCAGGGAGCCTGACCATCCTGGCCTGTCTGGGGCTGTGTGGTGGCCTTGGGGCCTCGGGGACTCAGGAACGAGGGTTTCCCATGGCACTGTGGGATAGTCTGTTTCGTCTAATCTCCAACTCCAACCTCTCTGTTGGTCTGTAGAGCTCGGAGTGAAACCTTAGTAGTGTACGTAATCAGCATTATTCATGTTGGCTGGCTATTGTCCTGTGTGAAAGAGACAGTCAGCGGGGCTGTAATGGGAGGTTCCCCTATCGACAGCATATTTGAGGGGAAGCAGTGAGTTGCTGGTCAATGATCTCTCCAAGCCTGCATTGATCTGGCTGCAGCCGGCTAGACCCCGAGAGGCAGGCTGAGGTAATGAACACAGAGAAGTGGACCAGAAATAGAATCCCACCAGCATCTCAGGTCAACTGTGTGAACTTATGGCATACTTTTCACTTGTTTGTTTTGCGAGGTTTTCATCCAACTATTTGGTTGAGTCTGTTACTATGCTGTGTGTACCTGTTGTGTTCCCTGCTGAGCTCTCCTCTCCCCCCTCCTTTCTCCCTCCTCTCTGCCTTCCTCTCCGTCTGCCAGGTGACGTGATTGTGGACATCAACGGGATGTGTGTGCTGGGGAAGACCCATGCAGACGTGGTGCAGATGTTCCAGTCCATCCCCATCAACCAGTATGTGGACATGGTCCTGTGCCGGGGCTACCCCCTGCCGGAGGACACCAGCGGGAGCGAGGAAGGACAAGGGGAGGGCATCAGCCCCATGCCCCTGCCTCTGGAGCCCTCCGCCTCCACCCCCCACGACCTCCACTACACCAGCCCAGATGGCACCCTGCCCAGACAGACCGCCACAGTCCCACCCATGACCAACGGGGGGCGCCACCACCAGCACCAGCAGCCGGAGGGCCCGGACCCCACCCTGCTGCAGCCAGAGCTGGTGGGCGTGCCCCTGGTCAAGGGTCCGGGAGGATTCGGCTTCGCCATCGCCGACTGCCCCCTGGGCCAGAAGGTCAAGATGATCCTGGACGCCCAGTGGTGCCGCGGCCTGCTGAAGGGGGACGTCATCAAGGAGATCAACCGTCAGAACGTGCAGACGTTGAGCCACGCCCAGGTGGTGGACATCCTGAAGGACCTGCCGGTGGGCAGCGAGGTCAACGTGCTGGTGCTGCGAGGAGGTGAGGTCATCCTGCTGGCTGTCCTGAGGGGCGCTGGGACACAGGGTCTATAGGGAGTGGGGCCCGATGTAAAGTAACACCTGAGGAAGTCCAACTCTCCTCCCGCTGTCACCTCTTAGCCCCCCTCCCCCTCAGCGTTTAATAAAGCAATTTCATGCTCCATCCCCCCTCTAACTACCCCTCTCTCCCAGACAGACTCACATACCTGAGGCAGTTGCTTGTGGATGAAGGGGAGTGGGTGTCCTATAATGTGTATACCCAGGGGGAAGAGCTCCCCTACTGTGACAGGCAGAATGAGAGGAAACAGGAAATTGCTTAGCCTTAGTCTCCGTGGCCCCGCTCTCTCTGCAGCTCGGCCAGCACTCTGTCTCTAAGCTCCCAGGGCAGGGTGATCCTGCCCTGGGCAGTCCTCCAGGGTTGGCCACCAGGGTCTGGAAGGTTCTCACCAGCGTCTGCCTCAGGAGGACACATAGGGGTCACCTTCACATAACCCTGAGCATGCTTCCAGCAGCTCATCCTCATAGTCCGAATGACTGAACAGAGTGTAGCTGCTCTGTCTGCGGAGAGGGATTGAGAGGTGATTAGGTTCCTGAGAGGCATGTTTTCATAATGCTCCTGACATTACCCCTGTCCTGTTTTTCTATGCTGAGAATCCTGACCAAACATCTGCCTCCTGGAATATACTGCCATCTACTGGCTGAAAGCTAGGACAAGCCTGACTGTAGTGTTTACGAATGGTACGCAGAGTGAGATATGAGAAGTAAAAAGCTATCGTCCGTTTGCTTACTGTGCAAAATAGTTTTTGTTCACTCGAGAGACTGCAGCTTGTCCTTCTAATGAAAGCAGCCCTGGCTCTGAGGACGATCAATATCTACGTACTACACATACTGCTTAAGTCAGCCTACTGTCCTCTGTAATAATTGGTTTGCTTGTAGTGAGTCGTCCTTCCTGGCTAATAACATGTTATCCCTCTCCACTATCTTTCTGTATCCTTCTGTCCTTATCTCCAGGTCAGACATCTCCTGTGAAGTCTCTAAAACCTGTAAGTCAATCAATCATCAATTCTTGCTTTTTCAGGTTTTTGGTTGAGTTTCTGTTGTTTTTATCTCTTGCAATTTCTCGCGTTTCTCCCTGCCCTGCCTAGTCAAGTCATGCCTAGCCCAGCCATTGCTGCCTTGCCTTGCTGAAGCCAGCCTAGACCAGCTTTATATCTGAAGTTAAGTTCCTTGTAGCAGGGGTTCAAAGGAGAGCCTGTGTAGCTCAAACTCCGTGGAGAGACGTCAGAAGATGAATAATGAAAGGGCAACACTGTAACTTTGGGTGGTTCATTGCTAGCAGCAGACTTGTTTCTGACACGGAAGCTGCATTATTCAGAGCTAACCGTAGCAAGACACCCCTGTTATGTTTGAAGCTAACAAGAGGTAAATGGACTTCTGGCAAATCATTTCTCTTGTGAACATCCCTCCTGTTAGGGCTGAACGTTTTCGAGCTTCTGAAAGTGTTTCTTCCGCCCCGAGCCGTTGGGCTGGGCGCTCCCACAGAGATGGGAGCTGTTGGTCCTGCAACATGCTCTCTCATCGGGATGACTGCAGGCTTACAGGGCTTTCATGACTATAAAGTGTTGTGTATGTCCTCCCAGGGACTCATGTAAGAGGCTTGTTTGTAGCCCAGCCCGCCTCTGCTGCTCTGCTAGTCCAATAACATGTCTGCAATGTCAGTAATGCTTTCGATTATGAAGAAGGCACTTTCCCTTGACTTGTTGACTGTTGTGTTTGTTTGTTTTTCTAAATCTGTGTTGTTTTTGTTATTGTTGTGTTTTAGTGCACGGCTCCCATGTCCCATTCCCAGCCTCAGCCCCAGCCTCAGCCCAGACAGGAGTTGACCACCAGTACAGAGACCCTGAGCCCCTCAGAGCCCATGCCCCAGCCCCTGCCCTTCCCTTCCGGCACCCTGCGCTCCGTCTCCCCCAAACCAGACCCCTCGGAGCTCTACCTCAAGTCCAAAGCCATGCTGGACAGCAAGCGTGAGTCCACCCCCCGTGTACTTAGCAGCTTTGCTTATCCTGTCACCGCACCAGCCGAGCAAAACTGTCATTCTGCCTCTCCCCCTCCGTCCCCCTATCCCTCTCCAGCCCCCAACACCAAAGATCTGGATGTGTTCATCAAGAGGAACCAGGAGTCTGGATTTGGCTTCCGTGTTCTCGGAGGAGAAGGTCCTGATCAGCCTGTAAGTATGGCGATGTAAGCCTGTAAGCTTGACCTATTATCCCCCCCCCCCCCCCCCCCCCTGTGCATAATGGTCACCCACTCCTCCCCACCAGGTCTACATTGGCGCCATCGTGCCTCTGGGCGCGGCGGAGAAGGACGGCCGCTTGCGTGCAGGGGACGAGCTGCTGTGCATCGATGGCGTGCCGGTGAAGGGGAAGTCCCACAAGCAGGTCCTGGAGCTGATGACCAACGCCGCCCGCAACGGCCAGGTCATGCTCACAGTCCGCAGGAAGCTGGCACACCCTGGTGGGTCCTCTACTGTTCTGACTGTGTGTGTATGTGCGTCTGTGTGTGTGTGTGTGTGTGTTTGTCTCTGTGATAATAGGGTATTATGAGAGGGAGACATGAAGAGAGCTTGTCTGAGTCAGAGACAGCGATTGCTTTGATGATTGCTTTCTCAGTATAACTGATGGGAGTCGTGGGGAGGGCAGCAGGCATTAGGTCGGCGCAGTGGGGACTATTTACATCTCAATTGGAAAGGGAGAGATTGACTGCTGTATTTGGTGAAGTTGAAGCCCCTGCTCCATATAGCTTTTTTTACACAAAAATAGGCTCAATGTGAGATTGGTCTTCTGTGATTGCTTTAGGTTTGATATGTTGTATGAAATGGCAGACATGATTATACTGCACAAATGAAGCCTCAGTCACTAACGTTTTACACTGTGAATCAAAGCAGCATATATATTAAATATATGATAGATTTATTGATGCTGGCAGTCCAGAAAGCTTCAAGCACAAAAACACTCATAGATGATTGACTTAAGTAGACAGAGCTCAAATAACAATGGGATAGCTGATTAAACTACAAATATGTTTTCCCAGAATCTCATCATTTCAGCTCATCACAGCACAGAGCCTTTTTGTAATCAAGTCTTTAAATTGAGGAGTTGTTCTTTTTGCATGCATTGTTACAATGATGAAGACATGGTTGTCATTAAACGGCAGCCAAAAAATCCTTTCAAGAAGACAGCAGTCATTGCAGACTAAGTCAATCTAGACTAAGGCAGGCGTGATGACATATTTCTTTGTGTGTGTTGGCACCAGAGGGGGGTGGAGAGGAGGAGGGCGCCCAACCCCAGAAGGCAGCGCCAACCCTGGTCAACGGCTCTCCCAAGCTGCCCCGCCTCGAGGGCTCCAGCGCCCCCCAGCAGGAGTGCTACGATGTCACCCTGCAGCGCAAGGACAACGAAGGCTTCGGCTTTGTCATCCTCACCTCCAAAAACAAGCCCCCTCCTGGAGGTGAGACACACAGAGAGATACTGCAGGCCCATCTCCTGATGTGGGTTTCTCCTGTCCATAGACTGAAGCCTACAGTTGCGTCAGTGGACGTTCAAGTAAACCGTACTCAGGGAACCAGTTCGTAGCACTCCAGCTATTCTTGTTTTTGTTTTGTCATGCTCATCATAACTGCTCTCAGCATCTCTATTGTGCATTTCTGGACTCCGGCCAGGAGAAAATACATTATTTTGGGCCTCATTTTCTCCTCCAAGGTCAAGCAGATCTATCTCAATAGCTACTGTGCTCAGGCCACACAAATAGCACTGGCCCATTCAGCGGTCTGTCTATCCATGTGTCTCTCCTTTTGTCAGTCTGGCTCCTTCATGCCAGTTTACACTTTACTGGTTTGTCTCATCAATGTTTAATGACCAGCTCACAATGCAGACCAAAGCAGACACAGACGTCTTTTAGACTATTTCTTTTGGCAGGGACTTCTTACAGTATTGCATTGCTTGGTCAAACGAAAATCCTCATTAGATTCATAGGCCCTCTGTGAGCCTGTGACAGAACCCGTCCAGACTGGCTCAACATCCAGTCCTCACTGCTCTGTGTGCCCTGTTCCCCAGTCATCCCTCACAAGATCGGCCGCATCATCGAGGGCAGCCCAACCGAGCGCAGCGGCCGGCTGAACGTGGCCGACCGCATCTCCGCTGTGAACGGCCGCTCCATCATGGAGCTGTCCCACAACGACATAGTCCAGCTCATCAAGGACGCCGGCAACACCGTCACCCTCACCGTGGTCCCCGAGGACGGTACGCCACTCCACTTCCTGTCCAACATGCTCGCAACGCTGGCATCAGACCTACTGTACTTGGCGGTAGCCATTTTGTTGAAACTGGTTAATGCCAAAACCTGAGATTTTTGAAATCTAGTCTCTATTGTTCTGTGTCTGAAAGCTGCAGAGAAAGACATTTCCAGAAAGCTTTGTTTCCTTCTTGAGCATATTGTATCTACAGTTTTAAGGATCTGCGAGGGTGTTTTCCTAGCTAAGCGATTGTGTTTGTGTGTTTAGAGAACAGTGGTCCTCCATCTGGAACGAGCTCAGCCAAGCAGAGCCCCTCCACACAGCACAGAGCTGTGGGCCAGCAGCCTGCCATCCACTCTGACAGGTACACAAACACACTGTCTCTCTCTCTCTCTCTCACTCCTGCTCTCTCTCTTTCCATCTCTCGCTTTCTTCCCTCCTTCCCCCGACTCACTCGCTCTTCCAAATATGCACCCTCTGCATAACAAGTTTGAGCGAAAGTGGAATAGTTTCCAGTATTCGAGAGAACTACTGCTCGTGTAAATGTCCTCTCAGCAGAGCTGTGTTCAGGCTAAACTCTGCTCTGCTGCTCTTCCTCCTTCATCCTGCTGTCCTGACAGAGGAAGAGGAGGAGGGAGAGAGAGAGAGGCACCACGCTGCCTGCGGAGTGAGGGAGGAGCAGGGAGGATAGCAGGGAGAGGAAGAGAAGGGGGATTAATGGAGGGTGGCGCAGCCGGGAGTCTTCCTCCATCTTTGATCTTCGTCTTTTAAAGAGATTACCTGTGTCGGGCTTCTAATCCATTACCACTGCAGCCCTGGATTCCTTCCATCATTATCCGGACTCTGTCCATTCTCCACTCATCCACCCATGCATTTATCCTCATTTACTCTTCTCTTTTCAACCTCTCAGAAGGCCTCCCCTCTGTCTTTCTATCTCTATCTCTCTCTCTCTCTCTCTCTCTCTCTCTCTCTCTCTCTCTCTCCTCATACACACATACAAGGTTGGAAGTCGATAGCGAGGAGCGAGACAGTTAGTTAAGCATGTAAAGGTTCCTCCCAGCCCAGCAGAGAGGCACTAAGATGAGTCAGTGTCTGGCGATAGCGCTGCTACCACAGCTAAACTCTCTCTAAGGCCTTGTAATGAGCTTCAGAACTCAGTGAAGCTTTCTGAAGCTGCCTGACACTACACTGTATAAGCAAGTCTCCCGTTTGAAGGAATTAGACATGCGAGAGGATTTCAGTGTCTGGCTTATGGACTTGGACAGTACAGGAAGTTCCTGGTGTGCAACATTTGTCTCCTTCATTCTCCAGGAACGGCAACTCTGAGGAGAAGAAGAACGGGGTTGGCTGGCCCGAGTACAGGTCCCTCCCACACGGAGAGATGGGAACACTGATAACCTCAGGCCCCAAGCAGGTGAGGCCACACGTCCAAAAACAGCGTGTTAAATGTCACATCTTGGAAACAGCCATTCGGTTCAGCAGTGTCTGCTCTTCAGCACACCCAGTATAACCGTTTGCCATAGGCCTCTTTGTATCGCAAAAGTTCACAGTGCATACTATACTGTATCCTTCCCTCCCCATGTGTGCGTGCGTGCCTGTGTGCGTGCTTCAGGGCTGTTTCGTGGTGGAGCTGGAGCGTGGGTCTCGAGGCTTCGGCTTCAGCCTGCGGGGAGGGAAGGAGTACAACATGGGCCTGTTCATCCTCCGCCTGGCCGAGGAGGGCCCCGCCTTCAAGGATGGCAGGATCCAGGTGAGTCCCCTCCCCCCCTCAATCCCCCCAGCCTGCTATGGAGCAGGGCGCATTCACAGCACCAACAGGCATCCCGGGGAACCATCTGGGTCGTAGTTGGGGTTGGCTACACAGTGTGTCCTACTGTGAGGAGGTTCCATGCTACAGGAGAACCCCCCCCATTGTAACTCTGCCGTGTGTTTCTCCAAGGTGGGAGACCAGATCGTGGAGATCAACGGCGAGCCCACCCAGGGCATCACACACACACGGGCCATCGAACTCATCCAAGCTGGCGGCACCAAAGTGCTGCTGCTCCTCAAACCTGGCCAGGGCTTAGTCCCTGACCACAGTGAGTGGCCACACACACACACACACACACTTTAGAAAATATACAACTGCATATTAGCGTTATCCTAATCTGTGTAATCTAGAGATGATGGCAGGGTACAGTATTTAGTCTTCTTATTCTCATGCATGTGGAAGCTGTTGCAAGCATGTCTTTACCTCTCTCTCACTCTGCCTCTTTCACTGTGCCTCTCTCACTCTGCCTCTGCTTTACCTCTCTACCTCTCTCTGTCTTGCGGTCTTGGTACTGTTCCTGCTCTCTCGCTCGCTCTCTCTCTCTCTCTCTTCCTCTTTTAGGTCAGAACTCTTCTTCTTCCACCCTGTGCTTCTACATGAAACCAGAGCATCACTAAAGGCCTCACTGCTTTTCTTGGTCTGTCCCTAATAACCTTGGTAAACCTCGTCCTCCTTCTCCTTGCCTCTGTCCGCTCCTCGCTAAAGTGCTCCTCCTAGATCCCAGAACCCTCATCCCTGCAGCATGAGTGCCTGTGGCCCTCCCTGTCCTGCTCATCAGACATGGATCTGGGTCCTGGTGGTGGGCTTGGGTCCTCTGTCTGAGCTAGTCTAACCTGCTGTAAGGGGAGGTGGGGGGGGTCTGAGCTAGTCTAACCTGCTGTAAGGGGAGGTGGGGGGGGTCTGAGCTAGTCTAACCTGCTGTAAGGGGAGGTGGGGGGGGTCTGAGCTAGTCTAACCTGCTGTAAGGGGAGGTGGGGGGGGGTCTGAGCTAGTCTAACCTGCTGTAAGGGGAGGTGGGGGGGGTCTGAGCTAGTCTAACCTGCTGTAAGGGGAGGTGGGGGGGTCTGAGTTAGTCTAACCTGCTGTAAGGGGAGGTGGGGGGGGGGGGGTCTGAGCTAGTCTAACCTGCTGTAAGGGGAGGTGGGGGGGGTCTGAGCTAGTCTAACCTGCTGTAAGGGGAGGTGGGGGGGGGTCTGAGCTAGTCTAACCTGCTGTAAGGGGAGGTGGGGGGGGGGTCTGAGCTAGTCTAACCTGCTGTAAGGGGAGGTGGGGGGGGGGGGTCTGAGCTAGTCTAACCTGCTGTAAGGGGAGGTGGGGGGGGGGGGTCTGAGCTAGTCTAACCTGCTGTAAGGGGAGGTGGGGGGGGGTCTGAGCTAGTCTAACCTGCTGTAAGGGGAGGTGGGGGGGGGGGTCTGAGCTAGTCTAACCTGCTGTAAGGGGAGGTGGGGGGGGGGGGTCTGAGCTAGTCTAACCTGCTGTAAGGGGAGGTGGGGGGGGGGATGTGAGCAGGAGCACAAAGAGGCTGGTCAGCCCCTGAGGTTGTTTACAGGTTATTACAGAACCCAGGATGCTGCGGAACGCTCACCACATCCGTCTGAACACGGCACTGAACTAGAACATCTGAATCAATATGTGACAAAAGGTTGGAAAACAGATGGGATGGGCGTTCACCGGCATCAAGCTGTCCTAGGATGAAGTAGAATGTGTTTCCATGAGAATGTCCCTCATGGAAACGTAAGGCCATCTTAGCCCCGCTAAGACCATCTCACTGTCTGATTCTCCGTGGCATTCCTCTTCTATCCTGCTGCAGCAGTGCTCCTCTTATCAGCTCTCCAGGGAAATTGAAATGTCAAATCTTATTTGATGCGGGGCGATATGCATCTTTTAGTTTCAGCCGCCTCTGATTGAGTCAGTAGTAAATATTTGGCAGATTATAAAAGACACGACAGATAGTCGAATAAGAAATTGACTTATTTCAAGAAATTCCAATTACTTTTTTAATATAAAATCAGCAATGTGTCACCAAACTATATTCAGTATTGATGTTTTGTTTTTTTCCTCTTTGCCTGTTAGTCTTCACTAAAGGCTGAAGTATAAATGTCAATTTTGTATTCACTGTTCCTTTACATGCTTGTTTTCAGGTATGAAGGAGAAAGCTAACATTTCACCCTCAAGCGTTCCAAGCCTGCCTGCTTTTGACGAGCAGTCCTCCCCAGCCTCTCCCTCCTCCGTGTCCTTCTCCACCTCCCAGCCGTCCCCCTCCTCCACCAATACAACCGCCCCCGAGGAGCCCCCTAACCTGGACACAGCTGCAGCCTCCAGAGAGCCCCCCAGGGAGTACGCGGGCCAGTCCATCAGGCCCGCAGGCCAGCAGCCCCACAGCCACCACAAGAGACCCACCAGCCCCAACACCCCAGACAGAAAAGCCCACCCCAAGAGGAGTGAGCTGGTGTCCCACAGCGAGCAGCCAGCCAGCCCCCCGAGAGGCTCTGGGACCCTTAGAGCAGAGAGAAAGGAGCGCTCCCAGAGCCCAAGGAAGACCGACAGGGTCCTGTCTGGTGCTCCTGAGCCTAAGAGGGGCTCCCTGGAGGATGGAAGCCAGAGGAGAGAGCCCCGGGGCTCCAGCCCCAGAAAGAGCTCCAGGAAGGAGCAGGAGGCAGCCTCTGCTACTGCTGTGTCCAGACAGCCCTCCAAGGGCCAGGAGGGGTCCCCCAGGCGCCCTGCGGGCCAGCAGGCCAGCCCTGCTCAGCCCCCCTCGGAGGTCAGAGACAGGAGGCGCAAGGAGGAGGACGCCGCAACTGCACGCAAGCAGGAGAGAGAGACAGGTGACAGCATGCCCAGAGGAACCAATGGGGAACGCAGGAAGGACAAGGGGGCTGAACGAGAGGCGGGGCCGGACAGATCCCAGTCTCAGACCCACAGGGAGAGGGCGGGGCCTGACGCAGATGGAAGCACCCTCAACCGGAAGGCTGGAAGGGAGAAGGAGAGAGAGAGAGAGCGAGGGAGGGAGGGAAAGGAGGCTAAACCCAGGGCGGCAGTGGAGGAGAGTAAGAGGGACACCAGGATCTCCAGCAGTAGCAGCCAGGAGCCCCCCTACGACGGAGGAACCATGAGCAAGAAGGCTCCCATCACCCCTGGGCCCTGGAAGGTCCCCAGCTCAGCCAAGATGCAGTCCCAGGGAGACTTGACGAGGGAGGGGAACTGACGCCCCCACCGACTGAAGACTCCCAAGCTTCTGTTTGTGTGCAACGCACGCAGCAGTTAGAATGGACCAATGTCTTCTCGGCTGAGGATATTTGCATCACTGTGTTATCATCACATTGCCTGTCATTGCATATCCGTGCTTATTTCCACAGTCTGCCTCACCTGCTTATACCTGAGTGGTGTGTCTGTGCCGAGGCGGAGCTTATGTCACAGGCAGGATGTGACACAGAGATCCCTCCTCTTGTCTGTGCCAAGACTCCTGTAGGGCGGGGCTAGTTCTAGTATCAGAGGCTTTGCGAGACTCTTTTCAATTTGATGAAAGGAAATACTTTCCCCTGCCGACTGATGAACGATGTTGTTTTCTGTCACTATGAAGGTTTTAAAGATTTCTGTCCAGGTAATCACTCACGAATCGCCCTCCGTTCGGGGAGGTGATTGGCTGCTCTGTATTTGATTGATGTAGAAGGAGGTGAGATTGCGGTTGTTTCCTCTTGAATCTGTGGAGGACGGTGGCGGTTGTCTCTTCAATCATGTTCCATCCATAACTAGGAACCCTGTCTAGAGATGTGACCAGAAAGTGCACATGCACGTGTAGACTCTTGAACCCTGGTGTTGTCAGCTTAGTGGTGGGTTTATAGATCATTTTGAAGCTTTATATGCATCTTATCAGAAGACCAGACACTTGTGGTTTAGGTATATTGTTTACTACATGTGTGTTTATAATGAAGCATACTGTAATTTATTAAGAATTATATGAAAAAAGAATATATCCTGTAAGTACACGTATCCATACTGAGCCATTTCACCTTTTGATGTTGTACCCTCATTACAGAAATGGAGCGAGTAGAGGAAACATCACCACTAAAGATATTTTTAACATTGATAGAGATCTTTGAGAAATTATACCTAACATAAGTCACAACATCTGTCTATTTGTGCACATGACAGTATTTGGTTGTGGTGTTATATTGGATGTATTTATACATTCTATTTCTATCCACCCACAGTCGGTTCATTTAGTCCCACAAGCCTATTCTGTTATTGTAATGTTTATAATTAACAGCTAGCTTTGGACCTAAAATGAATAATGTATACTACAAGCTAACAGCTAGGCCTCTATATTTAGACATTGCTGTAGTTTCACTGAAATTTATAAAATGTGTGTATTATTTAGCTAGATGCCCCCTGATGTACATGCACAGGTAGTTGTACAAATTCAGACATTTATATTTTGGTTAAAAGTGAGACCTTAAGGTACAACATTGACAAAACAAACCTCTAAGTCTTCATTTAATTTCTCATCCTCCCAAGATCTGTACAAATTGTTTTGAACGTATGTTATTTGTGGGTTGTAGCCTAGTGGTTTGTAGACCTCTTGTTCACTGCAAATAGCTGAAAATCTGCACCCTCTTCTGGAGAAAATTTATACAACTCACATTCCAACATCAAGATGTATGGTTTACCCTGCCATTACACATTTGTTTTTTTGAATTTGCTCCACATTATTTTTAAGTACCCAAAGTCAATTACCCCAAATGTACAGAATCCTGATAGTAACAACTGAACCATGGCAGCATTGGCATAATCGTTCTCCTATAAATAGCTCAGAGTGCAGTAGTGTTACCTTCACATGTGAAGATTCCCCTAAACATAATCCATGTCAATTTGTTTGAAATGTGGTGTACAAAATGTGAATTCAATTGTTAATCTCATCTCATTATTGACTTATATATTATACAAAATGTCTCTTGAATCTTAGGGAATATATCGGTTTTTTTGTTAGTTTTTTTTTTTAGATACCATGTTCTGTGTGTTCTGTATAATACTGTGGCCTTGCATTGCTTTCACAGAAAAACAGCCTTTTGGTCTCGACATTATGTGGTAGATGTAAATGTTCATAAATTGTACAGCACATGTATAAATACTTGCCTTCATTCAGAAAAGAATCTGTAAATCGCTCCATTATTTTTTTAAGTAATTGAGAAGAAAATGATATATAATTATGAAAGGAAATATTCTGGTCATGGCATTCTGTTCATGCACTGATAAATAAAGTTTTACTGAATAAACGCCGAAATATGTTATTATTTAGTACCAACAGCCATATTTGAAATGTACCATGACTGCATGCAATGTGTTTTGGCATATTATACACAGCACAGTCTTTTACCTTCAACGTTTAATGGATAATTGCCTACATATATATAATTGACATAAGCTGCGCGGTTGAAGCATGGCAATCGCATGACCGCTCTGAGTTTGCAAAACCATTACGTCAGCTCTAAAACTGAGTGCGTGCAAAAGCTCACGCACTCACTAACAGACGGACTACGACTCCCAGAAAAATAGAGGTCTTGACAACTACATAACCCACAAAGCCCGATATTGCGCGTGCGCAGATAGTATAAACAGCAGCATAAACTACAAGTACTGTTCACTGAATGCTCAAAAGAACTACAATTTTTCATATACTTACGCAGTAGGCCTACGATATGCAAGCTCTTTAAATGTACGTGCAACATGGCTGCACAACTTGACTGGGTACGCACAAAAGTAGAAGATAAGGTAAGGGACAGCTTTGATAAATTAACTAAAGAGAAGAAAAAGAAGAAGAAACGGGAACTTTCGCCGTCCGCTGACAAACGCCTGAGATCCGAGAAAGACGCAAAGAAAGTGAAGCTCCATCATCACCACCACCATCACCAAGAACATGCTCAACAGCGGGCGCACCAGCCGCATCAGCAGCAACTCAATCAAAATGTTCGTACCTGCACCTCCGAAAAACCTGTCGTACATCACCACTATCACAATCATCGCCACAATCACATCAAAATAGTCAGGAAAGACCCTGCGTCACAGCATCCCCTACCTCCTCAACGCAAGGTGATACCCGCGGCGCAACATGAACAGAAGAGAGCTGTGCCCCCCGTGTTTCCTCCCGTTACGCCTGGACTGTTCACATTCACACCCCTAAAAGTGGCCAAGGACAAAAGCCTGGATAACAAGGAGAAGCACAGGGAAAAATACCTCAAACTTAAACCCAAGAAAGAAAACACAGCGGCTAACGTTAAACATGCATTACTCAAGAAAAATAAAGGTGGGTTGGTCTTGACTCAAATTCAACTAATTGAATGTCCTAGTACATTTGGCAACAAATAGCCAACATTATCATGGGAATAAGGTATTCAGTCAATTCACACCTTTAACTAGATTGTATGTATTGGTTTCTTAATTTGTTGACAAAGCATCTGTTGATTATTCGGCCTTCCAACAGCCTACAGCACCAATTGCAATGCTGCAGCAGTAGCACCTGTAGGCTATATAACCCCAGTATGTTATGCAGAGAGAGGGGCACCTTTCTTTCCTCTCTCACTCGGGGTCTTCCCTCCTCAGAGCCCCGGCCCCGTGACGAGAACATCCGGTCTCCAACCCTGGAGGAGTACCTCCTGAAGAAGAAGAAGAAGAGAAGGCACCGCGAGGAGGAGTGCGGCAAGAGGGTCCGCACGCACAACCAGGAGGTCCAGACCGTGGAGCAGAACTCCCCCTCCCGACCTCCCGGCCCCTCTCTTCTGTCCAACGTGAAGGAAGAGAGGCCCTGCCAGCCTGCGACGGGTGCCAACGGGAACAGCATGCCTAAGGAAGGGCCAGCCCCCTTCCTGTCCCACCAGGACCACTACATCCGCAGCTCCTGCCTGCAGACCGGCTCCTGGCTCAGCCGCTTCATCCACGAGGAGAGGCAGGCCAACGGAGGAGGCCTGGTGCTGCATGCCTACGCTGACGAGCTGGCCTGTCTGCGCCCTGCGGACATGGACTGCTTTGCCCAGGAGTTCCTCGAGCTGGCGTTTTGTGAGAAGCCCCGGGGAGCGGCCCGCTACGCCCTGGCAGTGGTGCACAGGGCCGCTGCCTACCTACCGGACTTCCTGAAATACTTTTCTTTCAACTTCCCCAACACCCCAGTCAAGATGGAGATTCTAGGGAAAAAGGACATTGAGACCACCACCATCGCTAACTTCCACTCTCAGGTAGAGCAGAAGAAAATAGTAGAATGGACACTGTAGTGTAATGTAGTCTAGTGGGATTGGCTGCATAGACAAAGCACTGCACAGGCTACACATAGTGTACTGTTTCTTCAGTTCAAATGGTCACTAGCCATGGTCCTGGACAGCTACTGTTCTGGCCACTATAAACATCTGTGGTAGTGCTAGACTGGACAAAAACTGTAATAATTGCTATGTTGAAAGCATTTTGTGGTTTTGTTCACATATGAAAGGGTGTGACAGTGACTAGGCTAGTCCTTAAGTCTGCTTTTCAGAGTTAACTGTGGTGTGAAGTGTAGTAGCCAGCTGTGTTAGCCTCATGGGTGTGACTAGAATGGTGCATTTGTCCCAAGTGGTGAGTGAGCTGTGTAGCCTGTTTGCCTTTCAGTAGATGATTCATTCCAAAGTACACCAATGTTAAACTGAAGCTGAGCGCTTGCCAAATTGAACCTGGTTGCCTAGATTCAATGAGGAGTTATTGTCCCTTTGTGTTCTTTATTTGACAAGGCCACCACACAGTTTGCAGCTCATAAAAAAAGAGGGATATGGAAAAGGAGATGACATGAAATTAGAGTCTTGTTTAAGTTGCTGCAAAATTGCTCTAGCCCCAGGGATTCATATTTATGGTTTAACTGCTCCATTTATCCCTAGGGCCCAGCTATAGTTGCACACAGTATTGTATTAATTCATTTAGCAGACACTTTTATCCAAAGCGACTTCCAAGAGAGAGCTTTACAAAAGTGCATAGGTCACTGAGAGATAGCCCCAAAACATTGCGGGTAGCCAAAACATGAAGCATATACTGTGAAAAACCAAATAAGTGCCAAAGGCAAGAACCATAAGAGCATATAGTTTAAAAAGTTACAATTAAACAACATGAACCTCAAAAGTGCAAGAGCGTACCTGTAGAAAGCAAGCAACAATAATATATTTCACAGCGAGTACAAGAATTTTAAATCAGTTACAACTAACCAACAAAAGCAACAAGTCTCTCAATAAGTCATTGTGATCCTGGAGGAAACTAACATCAGGTCCAGCAAATCATTCCTAAGTACCGTTGTACTCCCGGAACAAGTGCGTCTTGAGCCTTTTCTTGAAGGTGAGGAGACAGTCAGTGTCTCTGATGGAGTTGGGGAGGTGATTCCACCATTGGGGGGCCAGACAGGAGAAGAGCTTGTGTTGGGACCGGGCGCTCTTGAGCAGTGGGACCACCAGATGGTTGTCAGAAGAAGACCGTAGGTGGCGGGTGGGGGTGTAAGGCTGGAGGAGAGACTTGATGTAGTCGGGTGCAGTCCCGTTCACCACTCGGAAGGTCAGTACCAGGGTCTTGAATCTGATACGGGCCGTGATGGGAAGCCAGTGGAGGGAGATGAGGAGCGGGGTAACATGGGAGCGTCTGGGCAGAGGAAGAAGGGGTGAATCCCAGGGTGATTGAGAGATCGTGGGAGATGGAGGGTTTGGCCGGGATGATGAGAAGTTCTGTTTTGGCGAAGTTCAGCTGGAGGTTTGGTGCTTGGTCATCCAGGTGATGTCTGAGGCAGGCCTCGATCCTAGCTGAGATCCCCGGCTCATTAACAGTCATCTCTCCCATGTCAGGGTTACCATTCCACCTTTTACAGTCAGAGCTGCAAATAGTTTACACAATGTTCTAATAGGCTACAACTGGTACATGAAACTTCATGAACCAAGCATGGGTGAAGTGATTCAGGAAGTGATTTAGGAGTTTTTCTGTTGAAAGATCTTTAGTATTATTGTGCACACCAGCCCAGGTATTACCTGACCCCTGACCTTATCCCCCTCCGATTCTGTTCCCTCTGCAGGTGAACCGGACCTACTGTTCAGGGACATACCGGGCTGGGCCCATGAGACAGATCAGCCTGGTCGGAGCCGTAGACGAGGAAGTGGGGGATTATTTCCCAGAATTCCTGGATATGCTGGAGGAGTCCCCCTTTTTGAAGGTCAGAAAAGTGCCCCTATTATATTTGTATTATTATGATGACAACTGACATTGAAACGTGTTCTGATCATGTGTTAGTGTTGCTCACTCTTGCGTGTGTGTTTGTGTGTGTATGCATGTCTGCCAGATGACTTTGCCCTGGGGAAGCCTCTCCAGTCTGAAGCTGGACTGTCGTTCCCAGAGTGACGATGGGCCCATCATGTGGGTCCGGCCAGGAGAACAGATGGTGCCGACCGCTGACATGCCCAAATCTCCCTTCAAACGGCGCAGGTACAGTAAGAAACACCATACTCGTCTTCCCGTTGGCTTGACAATGTCTCACCTGGACTAGCATTTCCAAGGTAATTATAGATCCAATTATAGATCCAATTATATTATATGTAAGGATTCCTCACTTGTTCCCCGAAGGTCCATGAATGAGATCAAGAACCTTCACTACCTGCCCAGGACCAGCGAGCCCAGAGAGGTTCTGTTTGAGGACCGGACCCGGGCCCATGCCGACCATGTGGGCCAGAGCTTTGACTGGCAGAGCACTGCCGCTGTGGGGGTTCTGAAGGCTGTTCAGTTTGGGGAGTGGTAAGATCCTTCAGACACTGTACAGATGATTTAACTTGATAATAAATCATCACAATAGTGTACTCCTGGAATCCACATGTAAACCTGCTGCCTTGGCTCTCTAGGAGTAACCGGCCACGGGTAACCAAAGACGTTGTGTGTTTCCACGCGGAGGACTTCAACAATGTGGTTCAGAGACTGCAGCTGGACCTGTACGAACCTCCAGTGTCACAGGTATGCATCCACGTCTAGTCAGATATGTGTCCAGTATTTCTTATACATGGCCGACGTCATATGAGAGTAAAATTAGTAAACTTTTTTACTACATAAAAATCCCTAGTCTGCAGACTTTGTAGAAATCTTCTGTGGCTGTGTGTGCTGTCTGCTGTTGTTTGAATCTGTGGGGTGACAGCCAGATCAGCAGGGCTTGACTTAGTTTGCAGTGTGAATGAGCAGCAGGAACAGAGAAAGGCTCCAGCGTGGATGACACAGTACGTCATCATCTCTCTCAGTGAGTCAGCTTCCGACAGGCTTTATCACGACCCTGCATGGCCTTCCCTCAGGACAGCGGCTGAGTGTTTCTGTAGACAGCAACCATGACCACAGTGACAGACTCCCTGTTTATGCCTCCTCCCTCTTCATCCCATCTCTCTAGTGTGTCCAGTGGGTGGATGATGCCAAGCTAAACCAGCTAAGGCGCGAGGGCATCCGTTACGTCCGCGTCCAGCTGTGTGACGACGACATTTACTTCATCCCCCGGAATGTCATCCACCAGTTCAAGACTGTCTCCGCAGTCTGCAGCCTGGCCTGGCACATTCGCCTGCGCCAGTACCAAACTGAGGGCCTGGAGGAGGAACACAGACCCAGCCACCAAAGCCCTTTCTCAGGACTGGTCTCCTCCCCTGCCCAGCCCCACACCCCCATGGCCCCCTGCGCTCACCCTCAGGCCCACACAGATGCCACCCAGGGTGGGATGGCCCAGACGGAAGAGCCCATCTTCCAGAGGTCAGACACTCCATCCAGAAATCCCCAGCCGGCAGCCCCTCAGCCAGCCAAGTCTGCCCACCTGCCCCCCCTGTACCAGGAGCCCCAGCCCCGTGGGACCATCCTCCGGCTCGAGCCCTCCCACCTCTGAGCCCATGCTTCCACAAGCCCTGGTACATCACAGTGCCCACTACCCCTCCCCACACATCGATGGACCACACCACCCTTCAAACCCTCCCCCCTGAGTGGGGCTCAAAGAAGGACAATTTTAAACAGTCTTCAATTCTCCAGAGCATCTATTGTTCTATGTGTAGATGTTAGTTTAGAGATGGCCCTGGAGATATTTTCTTCTCTGCCAGTTTATAGATTTAAATAACTTGATACATTTGCTGAATGTCTAGCATTTGCTCCATACTTTATCTCCTAGTGTTTCAAAGCTAACTGTCAGAACACCCCAAAATCTAGGTCAGGCCTGTATCATGTAAAACATTTATGGTAATTGATTTTTAGAGAACAGAAGTGCCTGCCACATTTAAAGAGCAATCATGCCTCTCAAATACAATTGGTTGTATTCTTGACCCAAATTTTATAACCTTTTGTACTCTTGAATTTTTAATTCAATTTCATACCCCAAAAGCTATGGTGTTTTTATTTAAACTGTGCCACTTATATTGTGCTGTATCCTGTTTTTGGTGTTATATTTATTTGAACAGGATGATAGAGTGTGGATAGTAGTTTGGGATTCGCTGAGAGAGAGATCATTCTGGATGAGATGAAGGAACCTGTGGGTGTGACATTTCCCTTAGCATAACTGTTTCTGCTCAGCACTCAAGTGAAAAATGTCTATACTTTTAAATATGAATTGAATGTAATGTATGATGTTGTGTTCTGTTGCAAAATATATGAATACTGTCAGTGCACTCATGTCATATGTTTTATTTATCTGTATGTTAGCTGGTCATTTGTTATAAAGGATATATGGATGATTGCAACATAATAGGCTAAGTGGGAGAGCAGTGTAGTGGCAAAGGAGTCTGAATCTGTTTTGCACATTGTATACCTGGTGGTACATTAACTGTGTTGAAAACAAACAACTACTGTAGCCTAACCGAGGTGTCTTCTTAACTGTAGGGCTGATGGCTGTTAGTCTGGTTGTTGATGAATGGCTGGTCAGCACTCCAAAAACATTTAATTCTTATTTCTGTGGTAGTCCCATGGAAATTAGCATAGGATGGAATGTCAAATTGCACAGTAGTAAGACAGTATAGTACTGTCGGCCTATATCTGAAAGCTCTTTTTGAATAAGCTGCCAATCTGGTTCTTGTTACAGAAAGCACAGAGTTGGTGTTCAAATGAGTGGGTCTTTCTGCCTCCATAAGCAGTTTGGCTCATGTGAAAACAAGAGATTTTGTTTGCTAGTAAACTTGAGACATATCAATACAGACAATGGTAAAGCAAGGCTGGAAATATGAGACCCCCGTGGGTTTATTTTAAAATAACTTTGTGACAGAATTACTGTACCATGCTTCCTTAATGGTCTGTAATGTCAATAAACTGTAAAGCCTGAAGCACAGGACATTTCATTAATGTGAAAACACAAGCTGTATTTGTGGGACTTCGTGGGCCTTTTGTATGTTTAATCTTTATCAAAGTGTATGTTACGATACAGTAGGTCACAATTTTATCTTTTCATCAAACAGACAGCTGTCACTGGGGTAGTATATTTATCGGCTTAATCAGACAGTAATTGACAAATCATAATTGACTCCTCATATTTGGGTTGTGGATTGCAGTCTGGTTATCAAGGCATTCTATGTGTTGTACTATCAAGCAATGTAACTGCATTCTGTGGACAAAGAGTCTAGATATTTTAGTTGATAGAGCTCCATTATAATTGTCTTGATATCCTGTTAAAAATAAATTAAATGCCCAGACTTTCTGTATTTTTCTAAATAAATATTTTTATTTTTGTTTTATTCGTACATTCTCTGAAGGATGTTGCTTTTAATTCATTTTGTATACAGTACCACAGAATCACTTTTCACTAAGACTGTGTGACTGAGGTAAGAGACCCCACTGACACCCAGGTGCCGTCACTGACAGACAGTGGGAGCTGTAGACAGCTCATGCTGGTCCACTACTTCCAGAGCACATGAACTCCTTATTCAGCACACACGACAGAACAGTGCCTTACCGTTCATTGTTCCACCAAATGGTAAAAAGAAAAAAGATTAAAGTTGTTTCCCAAAGATAATTTGTACCGTCATGTTGGTAGAATTAAACATCTCACATTTTGATCACGTAAAGAAAAGAAAAAACCTTTTTGTTCAGGTAGCATAACAGAATGGAAGATTCTCACCAGGAGTTGCTTATACTTCAGTAAGCACTCGCTCACATTTCCCCAAGGCATGGACACAGTTACAGTACAATCAATCTGTCGCCAGCAGGTCTTCAACATGTGCTCCTCTGCAAAGCTGATAAGAAGAGGATCATTGTACCCTGAGATTGACGGATGTCTAGTCTTCATAGGATCCTCCTACTTCAAACAGCCCATGGTCCTTCACATATATATTATATATTAGAAATAATCATGAAAAACATTCTCCTTGTTCCATGCAAGGTTCCACTCCCTGAGAGAGGAGGGGGGCACAGCTAAAGTCTCACACCCAGTTATCAGGTTGACTCCTGGGGCCTTTGGGTTTCCCAAAGCGTTGCCCAAATCCTTAAGGAGAGAAACAACAAAAACAAAGTGAAGAGGGAGTTTATTTTCTGATTCTATTTGACTGAACAGTTATGTGTCACATTTTCCGCTGAATGCAGGGATAGGGTTTGGGTGGACTGGGCTTGTGTAGACCTACCAAACTTAAACACTGACAGGGAAGCGCTGTATGAAGTAGAAGGCCCGGAGGCGGCACATGGTGGTGGGTGGGCTACCTTTACTGTGGAGAACAGACACCATTAGCTGTTACAACTTCTTAGTATCTACTGTGATTCACTGAGATCATATCAACAAGAACTGGTGTTACTCACACTTTTGTTTCGACTTGAAAAACTTCAGACTCTGAGAACAAATAGCAAAGGCTATCATTAGACAATGGAATCATGGCAAAATAGAATAGCTATGTAGCTATGGAACTGGAGTACTGTGTGTGACCTTTTGTATTTCAACAACAGTAGGTGAGTCAGTGTGGGTCACAGTGGGCACCTTTGTTCTGGACATGGCCTTCCCAGCAGACTTGTCAGACCAGTCAGTGCTCTCATTGCTGGGAGACCCTCTGCTCTCCACAGCCTGATCCTGCTGTACTGTCACCTCAGCTGAGAAAACACATCACAGAGGTTCATGTCATGTGTGGTCATATCAATTGAATCATCATTATCCTCCTCCTCATCATCATCATCATCCTGTTTCAAAAGAAGATGATTGCCTGCCCCGAGTCAGTGATACCGGAAGTGTTGCCGGTGTAGACCACCTCCTGTCAAATGTTTTAACTTACGACTTCCTCCTCCAGCGACGACCACAGTAGGTGGAGCCACAAACGCAACTGTCGACAGCGGTTCTGGAGTGGAAACGTACACCTATTAATACTCACACACATCAACTTACACTACAGAGCACTTGTATGGTGAGACTTTATTTATTCCCCAACTTCCATAATGAACAGGGTGACACTGCCTCATAGTGGCAGATACCAGTTACTTCTGTCATCTTGACAGAGGCGGTTGAGCATATCAAGTATGATAACAGGTGACTGTAAACAGCAGGTGAACAATAACTTGCTTCACCGTTTTCTGTCCAGTCCTCCTAGTGTGTGTTGGAGCATAGCCAAGAACAACAAGAATGTTGGAGTGAAAGACAAGTCTGGTGTTCAGTAGTGTTATTGCCACAGCTTACCTTGTATTGATCTGTTTGTTCGCACACTCTGAGGGAACGACAAGAAGACAAAAGAACACGTGTATGAATACTGATCCAACTGGAATTCGAATCATCTCGTTGGACGCATGTCCTTGTACCAGCTCCCTTCCTGCCACCCACTCACACAGCCCTGAGTGACGGGCTCAAGTGGTGCCCCTGTCTCACCTTGCTCCGGTTCATGACAGCATCCAGGAATCTCTTGGGCTGAGAGCTTCCCGACCACTCTGAGGACGTGCCTATCCTCTGAGAGGCCTGGGTGACGCTCTGCAGGCAGGGGGCGCTGCTCTGGGGACCTGAGGGAGGAGCAGAGGCGGGAACAAGCCGTCAGAGAGAGCAGCCCCACCAAGCCTATGACCCGAGGTTTGTGATCGCATCATATGATCTACTTCCTCAATTGAGACGCATAGAACAATGCAATGGACACACTAAGAGTGGTGGTGATAGTCTCATCCCTGGTGGATGTGCTCATGTGTTGAGAAAGAGACAGACCACAGGCTCACCTCCCTCGGTCACCAGGATGAAGGACGCTGGGGTCCTCTCGGGCAAGGGCGGGGTCAGGCTTCTGGCAACTGCACCAAGAAACACAACGATAGCCAGTTACCAGCTTTCTGAAAACCTCTGCTGTTTTTATGCGTTGAGTTTGAGTTTCCACTATGTAGGGTCAGGTCCTTTCAGAATGTGGCCATGCCTCCTCTGCTTACCTTGGGGTGAGGCAGGGGGAGTTATATAATTGGGAGGGAGAGGTGGAGAAGGGAGGTCTGAGGATGTATAAGATGAAGTAGAGAAGCCTGATGCTGGCACTGCAATGGAAATGAACAAGACAAAGATAAACATCAGTGTAAACATCACATAACAGGTTCCACCTTTCCTTCTGTAATCCCGTGTCAGCATAACACTGCTTTGGTGGATCTTGATTTTCCTCACATGATGTTGATATGGATATTTTGATGTTTGTCTGTATGGTATTAACCTTTCCAAAACGTACCTGAAGGTTTCATGTTCACTTTTAAGCTCTGAGAAAGGAAGGGGAAAAGGATTTGACAATCTGATTGCAGCTGAATAACGAGTGAATCTTGTTTTATAAGTGGATCACTCTAAAGTTACAAAACCTGTATCAGCCAAATTCCATGCCAACCATTTGCTTACTCTATGTTAACCATTCGTTGCCTTGTCCCTGACCCCCACCTACCTTGCTCCTGGACCAGATTCGGTTCTCCAGCTGAGGTACTGGATCCTGTGTGTGTCCAGACCACTCTGAGGAGGTCCCCAGCCGGCTCCTGGACACGTCTGGCTGCTCCACCTGACCAGGAGCTGGGAGGAAGGGAGAAGAGGTTCAGTCTCAACAACAGTCACTAAAGACCTGAAGTGTTACACCAATGCTCCTCACACCTACTTGCGTCAATGGCCAACATGAACGACTCTGGGGTTCTGTCTGGGAGTGGGGGCACTGGTGAGGGGGGGCTTACTGGAACAGAGGGGAGAGATTCATTAGAAAACGTGTCAGTGCCATGCTGTGAAGATGACGATGACGTCATCCCCCACTCACCTCCAAGCTCCCTGAGAGCATCAGCCGCAGCGTTAGGGGGAATGATGACCTCTAACCTCTGACTGGGTTCGAAGCTCTCTGAGGGACAGACACACTCATATGTCACAGACAATATCAGTCATTGTGATGTATTGATAGATCTACATGATGTGGGAAGGACTGTCAAACTAAACATGAACGGAAGTCAAAGGAATTGAAAGGGACCACAAACGAGGTCAATGTAAACTCTGTTGCTGATGAATTGGAAACCATTCGACTATGATTTGCATTTGAGCTCTTGCTAAAGACAGGAACACACTAACCTGTATCTCCAGCCAGCAGGTAGGACTCAAGGGTCCGCTCAGGTAATGGTGGAGGGCTGTCAGACCTCGTGGAAGCTACAAATTCAACAAATACAAACCTGTTATTACCCCCTTTTATTGGAACTGTTTTGTTACTACGGTAGAGTATAGATTCTGTCATGGAGACTAATATTGTGACAGGTAAAGATGGTTACCAGGCAGCACCGGTAACTCCATGGCCTGGTCGTTAAGAGCCAAACTGGGCATGGTGGAGCAAGGGTTGTCCTGCCACTGAGGCAGAAGAGCCAAGCTCTCAACAGAACCTCCGGATGCCTCTGGATCCACAGGGGAGTTCGGCAAAGACTCAGTCCCAAAGTAAGGGTCCTCCACTGTGAGACAGATGAAGGTGGGGTCCTGGGAGAGCACCTGGGACATCACTGACTCCTCCCTCTCCATCTCCCTCCTGGTGGCCAGGGCAGTTGGTATTGTTTGGAGGGAGAAGGGTCTCTGTTTCTGCGGTTGACTGTCCCTCACTCGCAGGCAGCTCAGGACATCTGATGAGGACGGACCAGCTGCCTCAGCATCACACACCTCTGGCATTGACAAGGACAATGCAGCAACATGATTGGACATCCCCCATGGCTCCTCCTCTACTGGGTAACTGAAAGACAGCAGCAGCAGCATTAAACAGTTTCGATAAGATATCTTAAGAGTAGCTGGGATAAGTATCGCTCATTTGTCGTCTGCTGGTTCCAATCTCCCTCTATATGTCTCTTTATTGAGTCTTGATTTTATTTCAACCAATGGCGTTCCAGTACCTTAGCAATGTCTGTGACAGAAGTATGTCCTGTGTTTTGGGGCCAGACTTAAACTCTTCACTCAGGTCTGAGGACTCACTCTCACTGGCTGTGGAGATGAGGTAGGGCACCTATACGGGTCATCAGAAAGGAACATCACCACCATCATCAAACACCATTGATCAGAGAACTGCTAAGAAGCCAACATATAATTTCATGGTCTGAACAGACAGGCTGATAGTAGATGAGAAGAGTTGTAGCACATTGACTCCCAGAGTGTATTCATAGTCTGGAGAATCGTCTTATTGTATCTTATGCCTTTTGCTTGTGTGTGTGTGTGTGTGTGTGTGTGTGTGTGTGTGTGTGTGTGTGTGTGTGTGTGTGTGTGTGTGTGTGTGTGTGTGTGTGTGTGTGTGTGCGTGAGTGTGCGCATGTGTGTACGCTTTTCCTCACCTCCTCAGATTGCAGGTATCTCTCAAACAGGAACCTGATGGTTCTGTACACCAGCTCATATTGTTCCTGGGGAAACACACCAAACGTGTTCTGTTAACTCAGATGTCAACAGGGCTATGCTCTTTTATTAAGACAGAGATTTGACAGCAGGGACTTGCTAACATTAGTAATCGCTGAAATAATGAGGTTCCTAAACTTGACCTTTTCGGAAAAGCGATGTCACACATTAAGATCTCACACAGAATCCTTGTCAGTGCGGCCTCACCACGGCAACAAATACGTAGATGAACATACACGTGACTGGAGTGTGACTTGTCACCTTAGTTTGAACCACTGAGGGCCTCTGAGTCCTCATATCCTGCACCAGGTCATAGATGTTGAAGTCCTCTGTGATCCGCTGAACACAAACAAACATAAATCACAAATGTCCTTTGGAAGTGGTCACGGCGTGTCTGTTTGTCCATGCGTCCGTCTGTCTCCCTCACCCGTGTCTTGACTAGGTTCCAGGTGTAATCGATGACACACAGGGCCCCTGTTCTTCCACAGCCAGCACTGGGGGAGGAACATCAGAAGCAGACAGTGAGAAGAACTATGACACACTGAAGCCTGAGTTCATCTCAGGCATACACATCTGCCCACATTAACCACAATGTGTTGATTGTTTTCTATTGCACTTTATATATTAAGTATGTATGCCCTTTCTCCTGTGGGGTGTGTACAGTGGGCACTAAGCATGCTTGTGACTGAACGTTGTGTCCCTGGTAGCTCGGCTCTACCCAGATGCCCCACCTTGATGCCAGGCTAGTAGGCACTTCACTGTCATTCACACAGTTGTCATGATATCAACCACAGAAAGCCTAACTTTTGCACACACTTTAGCTGAATTATTCCACCAAGGACTAACTTGAATGGAGAGACATATGGTTTTTCAGAGGTGGAGGTGAAGTTAAGGTGAAGACTGTGTGAGTTACAATTGCTGCAGAACAATGGCTCTAGCTTAGCTTCACCACTTGACTTGAAGTCATCTGCATGCCTTTAGAAACACGTTGAGCAACCTTCAAAAGCTTGGCCCACAAACGGAATTTCCATTTGTCACCAACTGTGGTCACAGACTGCGGCAAAGATGACATCTGATGTAGACTGAGGTACAAATGGAAAGTTAAAGCAAATAGTTTGGTCTTAATGTGCCTATTTTATCATCTGGCACTGCTAGCTTTGCTTGTAGCTTTTGTTTCAGATTGGTTCTGTAAAATAACATTGAAAATATTGTTGTATTTATCACCAGGCTAAACAGTGAGCAAGGGGTAAATGTATAAGCAGGATTTCACACCCGGTGGGCTGTTGGTCATCCGCCCACACACACTTCCTGTGTGTAGAGTTGGGGAGGTGCATAATCTTCAAGAGGGCAAGAACAGAACGACCGCAAATAAATTTTTCTGTGTACACACAGTACAGGCTCTTTTGAAAGAACAACAAAATGATCAGGTCCTGCAAAAGGTATTGAGATGTAGGTTGGTTTCTCATGCATACTATGGGTGCACTGTATGGCTCTAACACAAATTAGACAAGTCAGCCACAACTTTCTATGGTGATGCGGCCCAGAGACGCCCCAGGTTGAGCTCAAGTGAGCTCACTCTGTTGGGCTTTAAATATATACAGTAATTCCCATGTTAACAGGTAGTCATTTTCCTCCTAGGAGAGAGCTGGTCTCTGACCTGCAGTGGATGCAGATAGGGACGTCATCATGGGCCTGGAGGGAGCGCATGTCCTGCAGCATCTCCAGGATGGGGGGGATGGAGTCTGGCACCCCGTGGTCAGGCCAGTTCATATAGTGCAGCTGGTGCAGAGTTCGGGTAGACTGGAGGGCATGGAAGGGCACATATACACACACACACACACAGACACGCACAAATACACCCAAACACACCCAAACACATGTACACATGAGGCCTGCTGAAGTCACCAGATTATCATGATATGAATAACCAGTTCCACTATGCTGAAATAAGACTCAGGGTATAAACAACTTACAGAGCGATAGCTCAGCCTCAGTGTCCTGGTCAAATAATCCCCTTTACTGTCCTCCTTGTCCTGGATGAAAAGAAACCCAAAGGTAGCCATTTTCTATTTGTTTTTCTAGCAGGTAGAAAATCTACTAATCTTTGCTGTTGTTTGAGTGTGGCATTGGGTTAATATTATTGAGCACAAAAAAATTGAAAGTTAAGAAAACATCAACAAACAAACTACGTTTTTTTAATCTGTGCTTGTTCAGAATGTCTGACTCTGAAGTATTCTCTGTCAGTCATGAAATATCAGCATGGTGGTGTTGCAACAACTTGTGGAGACTGAGTAAAAAGACTATCTAGCCAAAGCAGGAAGTGGCCAGTGAGAGAGAAAATACTCACACAGTAAACTGAGAACGGGTCACACACAAAAGCCTCCTCCTTTTTCTCTGGCCAGTACCGCTCACATTTTTTCTGCAAAAAAGTCCAAACAGTGCCTCCAACTGAATACACATAGCAATATACAATGTGTCTCAAATAAAGAGTGAATGTGTCCATAAAAATTGTTTTACAAGTAGTATGTAAGCCTAGCAATGATTCTCAATAGTGTACAGTGAGCATGGGAGCCAAAATCGGAAGCGCTCAGAGTGTTATGGAATGAGAAAGGGCCTTTACTCTGCCCATCTCAAACTCCCGACATGCCATCACGATGACCTGGAACAAAAGAAGACCAACATCAGAGATACAAGATGACAACAATGTGAAAGAAAAGAAAAGAGAGAGATAAAGGATGGGATTGGGGCGGGAGGGCTCACCTCAATGTTGTACTCCCAGACCATCCTCAGGAAGTCCAAAACTGTGTGGGGCAAAGGACCCTGGGTGGCAATGTAAGCCCTAGACCCATTCACCCCCTTCAGACAAACAAGATACAGTGTCACACATAATATATCATTAGTCACACATCTGCCAACCTGGCTGGCATACCACACCCTGGCCCACATGACCATGGCCTCATTATATCACGATAATCTCATGTTATGTAAGAGACACATTTCTGTTAAGACCCACATTTAGGAATATTTAGGAAAGAGGGTCAGGATCCTGGCCCTTACTTTGATGAAGCTGGCATTGATGTACTCTGAGTCATTTTTGGAGGTAGGGAGGGAGAGTTTCACCCTGCTGTGGTCAACTGAGAGAAGAGAGAGGCAGGGGTGCATGGAGAGGGTTAGAGCGAGGCACAATAAATCTTACACGCAAAACGTAGCATTCATAAATACAATTTCACTGTTGCAGAAAGGTATTCCATCAGTGTGATAGGGGAGAAACTATACTATAAAATACAATTGTTTGTCTGATATCCGTTTGGTGTGGTTGGAGCTCTCTATAAAGCATCACTTCAACAGATGCCTCGACCTGAACTTTAGGAATTGTTACTCACAGGGAACAATGTCTTTGTATCGATTCTTCTTGACATTCTCCTGCTTCTCTGCTGTCTTTGTGGGGTAGGTCTTGTCAGTACGGTACTTGGTCGACTGTCTTTTGAGCCTCTGAAAACCCAAAGATCATTGAAAAACTCCTACATCCTCATTTTCACATGACATTTTGACAGACTGAAAGGTCATTTTCGAAACTGTGAAATTGCTGAGAAGTAAACCAAAGTAATAGTTGCTGGACAATCCCTAAAAGTTTTCAAATAGTTTCCACTTGTCCTGATGGCCTTAAAATGTTGATGTTGTGAGCGAGGCACTTCTCTTTGCCTGTGTCAGGGCCTGCTGACCTGTAGTCAACACATCTCAGGTTTTACTCCAGTCTTCCAGGCATCCAGTCATGTGGCTCTCTTACCGGAATACAAGGCCACATGGCCGCTGAGCCTGCAGTGACTGAGGAGTGTGTGCAGCACTCCAAATAGAGTCACAACTCATCACTGTCTGTTTCAGACACACTGGTCTTTTTGTTCTGGCTCTGTTCTCACAGTGGCTCCACAGACAGAGCAGGCCTTGAAGACCATCATAAGCCTGTACTCAACAGAGCTCTGTTTGTCCCTAAAGGAAGTGATGCAAGGTTCCACTGTGTGGTCAGGGTGTCATGACAGCATGAGAAGAACAGTCCGACGCCCCGAGACTGGCTTATCATCACAATAGACCATCGTTGAAGTAATTTTCATTACAATGTCATTGAGCAATGTGACTTTTTGTGTGTGTGTGTGGAGGGGGGGGGGGGTGTATGAGTGCATGTATGTCATTATCTGTACACAGAAGGGGGTGTTTCGCATTAGTTATCAATTGCAGTTGATTTCCTTCCTTGTTTAATGGGCTAAAAACAGACACAAGCAATAGTGTTACAAGAGGAAGCTACAGGACAGTGGACATCCACAGACAGGCCGCGTCTCTCCCCTTAACAGTTTTACACAATGTTCTTATTGCATTCCGCCACAGTAGAAGAAACCATTTGTAAAAGCTAATGTGACCACAAACTACTACTCTCATACATCCAGTTCAAGTTACACACCCCATGTGAAACAGCACCAAACTTCAGAGACAAAGTGAACCATGATATGCTCATCCAGGATTCCATTCACCTGTTGTAACCCTGCACGATGAAGCATACAGCACCAAATGTAGCTGAAGAGGCCAGACGCAGAGAAGCACTCACCATGAACTCGCCAGCAAAGCCTCGATCTGTCTCGTCCTCTTCTGCCTCCTTGCTGTGCAGCTGTGCCAGGAAGCTCCTCAGTATCCAGGCTTGCCTCTCCATGGCTGGCTGTGTGCTGCCTTGACCTGCCTGCCTCTCTCAGGCATGTCAGGACACGGACATCTGCGGGGCCAATGGTGCTGGTCCAAGGGGCAGCAGCCAGGTCTGGGGGATCTGGAGTGCTAGAACTGCTCTGGGGGGAGCCTGATTAAAGCAGAGGCAAGCAGCTCTCACATTGAGGAACTATGGTAAGGCTCTGTGGGGGCTGTTGTAGAGGAAGCAGCAGACAGTTAACAGGTTCTGTGGTCAGATTAAAAATAAAGCCACACCCCCGGGCTATCTGTGACTGGGTCCTAGAGCCGCCTGTGTGTGTCTGGTGGTTAGAAGGAAAGAGAGAGACAGTCATACGTAGAGAGGCAGAGGGAGGCAGTAGTGCCAAACAGCTGTTCCCTCCCAGCATCAGAGCATGCTGGAGGTCGTCGAGCCTGTTGGACTGCATTCAGAACACCGGTTTGGGAGGAAGGGAGGGACAGAGAGGGGTGAGGGAAGAGTGACTGTGGCAGACTAAGACCTGTCTGCATTCTCCTCCTGAGCCCAGCTGGTCCACCATAGCCTGGGCTAAGTGAAGCGATGCATGCACTGGAAAAATGCATCCTCTTCTGCAATCTACTGTCCTTAGTTCGGATGCCTCTTAATGCAATCATATAGTGATACTATTCTCTCTAACTAAATGTGTAGATCATGTTGTGTCTTTAACCGGGGCTTCTTCTTGTCCCCTGGCTAACTTATGGCGATCACCAGATGGAGAAGGAACACTCACAAAGAGGCTTAGCATTCTGAACACAGCCTTGGGAGGAAGGGAGGGAGGGACAGAGGGAAGAGTGACAGACAGTCTGCATGCTCATCCTGAGCCCAGCTGGTCCACCCTAGTCTGGGCCCAGTGAAGCAGTCACAGGTTATAGGTCAGAGTACATTTATTCATTAACATTTATTCATTTACAATTATTCATTTTAGAGTACAGGTAGTTTACAGTTGGAGTTCTGCTAGAGAGACAATGTGGCATTAGCAACATTACAGAAATCTGTCCACAAAGCTGCAGGGATTTTCACATTTGCGTAGGCACTTCTTAT
Source organism: Osmerus mordax (assembly GCF_038355195.1). NCBI lineage: Eukaryota > Metazoa > Chordata > Actinopteri > Osmeriformes > Osmeridae > Osmerus > Osmerus mordax. Next base: position 8,895,882 of record NC_090056.1, read on the forward strand.
TAGACGTGGGAACACGGGGAAAGAATAAAGAATGACTGCATGAACCACATTTTCTTATAAGCTCTAATTAATAAGTAACATTGGCAGAACTGTTGTGGTTCATTGGCGTTCCATGTTAAACTATTTGAATATGTAGTATAGGGACATCTAGTGGATGGTTTGTAAAATTGGTCAAATATATTACTGCATGACAGGGTTCCCAAAGGACCAAATTAAGGGCAAACATGGGTTTTTTTTGGCGACAGTTTTATGCGCAGATGTTCTATTATGATATAATTATTAGTAGTGGTGTTGGGAGTCACACAAGAGAAAAATTCTCCTATTTAATTATGAAATGCCCCTGGAGCATATTCTGTGCAAACAGTCAGCAAACAAAAATTGCAGCAAACACAACAGACAGCTGTTCCATTTCGGTTCGGTCACAGGACGAGTCTATTGCTAGTGGGAATGCATTTGATTTCCTCCAATCGGTGAGTAGACTGGAAAAACACACTCCTCCGCTAAAACTTCGACTCTTCTGGTTGCCGTGTAGCCGACAGCGGAACTTGCAGCGGAACAGCTCAACAACTTTTTTTTCAATTTTTTTTTTTTCACTTGCTTTAAAACTTAGGAAGCCATGTCGATTGCACATTGTTTAATTAACTCGGCATCGGCGAATGGATTCTTAGCTCTTGCAACCTTCCAAGAAACGTGTAACGAGGCAGCTGTTGCGCTCTCTTGTGCCGATGTTGTTTTACACATCCCTTACAAAAAAGAAGTATACTTCAAGTTTATTTTGTAAGTATACTTAGAATAAAAAGTATACTATTATCATGTTACTTAAAGTATACTAGCAGTGTACTTATTTATATACTATTTTTGTACTAAGTAAACTGAATTGGCCCACTTTTTAGGTCACTTAGTACACTTTAAAGTACACTTATAGTGTATTTCAAGGTTTACTTTTGAATACTGTAAAGTAGCCTGTGTAGTGCACTTTCAGTTCATCAATTATACTTCCTAAAGTACTTAAAAGTATACCTTGGAATACTCTAAAGTAACCTGTGTAGTGCACTTTCAGTTCATCAAGTATACTTCCTAAAGTACTTAAAAGTATACCTTGGAATACTCTAAAGTAACCTGTGTACATTTACATTTATTCATTTAGCAGACGCTTTTATCCAAAGCGACTTCCAAGAGAGAGCTTTACAAAGTGCATAGGTCACTGATCATAACAACAAGATAGCCCAAAAACATCGCGAGTAGCCAAAACATGAAGCACACATTGTGAACAACCAAAGTAAGTGCCAAAGGGAAGAACCATAAGAGCATGTAGTTAAACAAGTTACAATTAAACAACATGAACAGCTATAAGTGCAAGTGTACCTGTGGAAAAAAGCAAGCAACAGTAATAAAACAATATATCACAGCGAGAACAAAAATTTAAATCAGTTACCACTAACCACAAGAGCAACAAGTCTCTAAGCAAGAGTCATTGTGATCCTTGAGGAAACTAACATCGGGTCAAGCGAACCGTTCCTAAGTACCGTTGTACTCCCGGAACAAGTGCGTCTTGAGCCTTTTCTTGAAGGTGGAGAGACAGTCAGTGTCTCTGATGGAGGTGGGGAGTTGATTCCACCACTGGGGGGCCAGACAGGAGAAGAGCTTGTGTTGGGACCGGGCGGTCTTGAGCGGTGGGACCACCAGGCGGTTGTCTGAAGAAGACCTTAGGTGACGGGTGGGGGTGTAAGGCTGCAGGAGAGACTTGATGTAGACGGGTGCAGTCCCGTTCACTGCTCGGAAGGTCAATACCAGGGTCTTGAATCTGATACGGGCCATGATAGGTAGCCAGTGGAGAGAGATGAGGAGCGGGGTAACATGGGAGCGTCTGGGTAGATTGTAGACCAGGCGGGCCGCCGCGTTCTGAATCCTTTGAAGAGGGCGGGTTGCACATGTTGGGAGACCAGCGAGCAGCGAGTTGCAATAGTCCAACTTGGAGAGGACGAGTGCTTGGACTAGCAGCTGGGTGGAGTGCTCAGACAGGTATCTCCTGATCTTCCGGATGTTGTAGAGGGTGAATCTACACGACCGGGAGACCGCAGCAATGTGGGCCGTGAGGGAGAGCTCGTCGTCCATGGTAACCCCAAGGTTCCTGGCAGAGGATGAAGGGGTCACCGTCGCAGATCCCAGGGTGATTGAGAGATCGTGGGAGATGGAGGGTTTAGCCGGGATGATGAGAAGTTCTGTTTTGGCGAGGTTCAGCTGGAGGTGGTGCTCGGTCATCCAGGCGGAGATGTCTGTGAGGCAGGCCTCAATCCTAGCTGAGATCCCCGGATCGGTCGGGGGGAACGACAGGTACAGCTGCGTGTCGTCAGCGTAGCAGTGGTAGGAGAAGCCATGGGAGGTGATGATTGGTCCAAGTGAGGTGGTGTACAGAGAGAAGAGGAGGGGTCCAAGGACGGAGCCCTGTGGGACACCAGTGGAGAGCTGGCGAGGGCCTGACAGTTTTCCTCCCCAGGAAACCTGGTAGGATCTTCCCGACAGGTAGGATGAGATCCACTGGAGTGCAGTGCCAGTGATGCCCATCTCAGAAAGTCTGGCGAGCAGGATCTGGTGGTTAACCGTATCAAACGCTGCAGAAAGGTCCAGCAGAATGATAACGGATGACCTGGAAGCCGCTCTGGCAGACTGGAGGGCAGTGGTGACTGAAAGGAGGGCAGTCTCTGTGGAGTGGCCAGTCTTGAAGCCCGATTGGTTGGGGTCAAGCAGGTTGTTCTGAGAGAGAAAGTTAGACAGTTGGTTAGATACAGCACGTTCAATTGTTTTTGAAAGGAAGGGTAACAGTGATACCGGTCTGTAGTTCTGGAGAACGGCAGGGTTAAGGGAGGGTTTTTTGAGTAGAGGGGTAACTCTAGCCTGTTTGAAGGCAGAGGGGAAGGTGCCAGAGGTGAGAGAGGAGTTTAGGACATGGAGAAGAAAAGTTATGATGGAGAGGGAGATGGTTTGAAAGAGAGGGGAGGGTATAGGATCAAGGGGACAGGAGGTGGGGCGATGAGAGAGAATGAGGTCAGAGATCTCTGCCTCAGACAGGGGAGAAAAAGAGTTTAGACATTTAGTTGGGTCAGTCATGGAGGGTGAGAGGGTAGGAAAGGTGGGTTTAGGGAACCGACTGCTAATGTCGGCGACTTTTTTCTCAAAGAAGGAGGAGAAGTCGTCTGCTGTCAGGGTGGAGGGAGGGGGTGGGGGAGGTGGGTTAAGAAGGGTGGAGAAGGTAGAGAAAAGTTTGTGGGGGTTTGAAGCAGAGTTAATTTTGTTCATAAAGTAGAGGGTTGTGCACTTTCAGTTCATAAAGTATACTTCCCAAAGTACTTCAAAGTATACCTTGGAATACTCTAAAGTAACCTGTGTAGTGCACTTTCAGTTCATAAAGTATACTTCCCAAAGTACTTCAAAGTATACCTTGGAATACTCTAAAGTAACCTGTGTAGTGCACTTTCAGTTCATAAAGTATACTTCCCAAAGTACTTCAAAGTATACCTTGGAATACTCTAAAGTAACCTGTGGAGTGCACTTTCAGTTCATGAAGTATACTTCCTAAAAAGAGCCTCAAAGTATACTTTGCAATACTTTTAAGTGCACTTTCAATTAATGTATGTACTTCAAGAAGAAAAAATAAGTACTTCAAGAAGAAAAAATATATTAAATTTCGCTATTACTTACTAATATATTATAATGCTTAGGAGCCCCTCAAACGCCTCAGATTATAAGTCACTTAGCGAGAACAGGGCCCCTTACAAAGTTCCACTGCGGTTCCTTAGCTGAAAGAAGCTATTCACTACGAAAGCATTGACATTTTCAGAATCCAGCTCCTCTTATGAAACGTAACAGTAATTTAACTCATGGTTAAAATGGTAAACCACCACAACAATGACCACGCAACACAACACTACATTCTAAGCAGACACATTTAAAAAACGAAACATTTGTATGTCAAACAAACGGCAAACTGATCAGCAAATTTTAACACTATTTACCGCCTTGCATCATGGGAATTGACCAGCCAATGAGCCGCGCTATCTTCATTTTTGCGTGTGCTTTGCCTTCGGCAAGGGCACAACCTTTGTTCTCTCACATATATATTATTTATTGTTTATTTTCGCCCCCCTAAGGATCAGTCAATATTTGGACTACATAGACAACGCCTGTGTCAAAATGTTTGTCTTGGTCTCGATTGCGTTGCTTGTATTTTTATTTACGTTCCGTTGCACGGTTTAGGAGGTTACAACGTTTTTGTGGCAAAAAAGTGACTTTAGTCGGCGAAGGGTACTCAGTGCTAGCTACGTCACCACGTCTGCACACGTTAGCAACGACGCATGGATTGATGTGCTGTTGCACAGCGAGTATCGTATCGTGCCGTGGTGTACTACTACCAAAGAACTTATATTGACTCTTTGCTACTACTAGCAGCATCATACATGTACATGTAAGCAAATCAAGACTTGCATGTACAGTAAGTAATGTCACATTAAAGAATGTATGTAAAGTTTAAACTCAAGCTTGTGTGGTGCGTCGCTGGCTTCAGTGCCACAGCCTAAACTTTACGTCAAAACAAACATTCTCATTTCCGGCCCTTTCAAACAATCCCCTCACTCAGTGAAGTTTGGCTAGCCACCGCAACTAGCTTGCTCGTAGCAAACTTCTTTTGAATTAGCCATTTCTCCCTAAATAGATGTAAAGCTTATTTGTGTTGTTGGGGGCATATTTTCAGTTTGCAGTACTGTTTGAATCGCGATTCCATCTGAAATACTGCCGGTGGCAACGTTGTTACAGTAGCTTGTTTCAAAGGGGGTTCGCTTGTTTCAAAGGGGGTTCTTCAGTAGGCTAAATGCTTGAAAATATCACTAGATGGGAAAAAACGTAGAAATTGTACCCTCTCTAGTTTCACGTCGTTATTTCGTTCTTCAGTCAGTTTGACAGTATAACCTTCAAATGCATCATGCAACCCTTCTGTCTGCTTCTTTCTCAAGTAGCTTTTTCTTTTTTTTTCATTAATACTCCAATTGATAATTATTAGTATAAGATTATAGGGCTTCAGAATGTTTTGGCAGTAATTAAGGTTTACAGCTTCAGTACCAAAAAAGATTCAATGTGCAATGCATAATAGATTTTCATAGACATAAATAATTAGAATGAGATGGATCTAAAAAATGTAACCTGTAATGTACTCTAAAATTATTATGACTGTTTTTGCTGTATAATAATAGAAAACGTACATCCTACTCCAGAATAAATGTATACCATTTTCTGTTTCTAAGCATACTTCTTAAAAGTACATCAAAAGTGAACTATTTTCTAAGTATACTTCTTAAAAGTATATCAAAAGTGAACTATTCTCTAAGTATACTTCTTACAAAAGTGAACTATTTTCAAAGCATACTTAAAAGTACATCAAAAGTGAACTATTTTCTAAGTATACTTCTTACAAAAGTGAACTATTCTCAAAGCATACTTAAAAGTATATCAAAAGTGAACTATTTTCTAAGCATACTTCTTAAAAGTATATCAAAAGTGAACAAAAAGTGTACTATCCATATTTTAGTATACTTATAGTATACTTTAATATGCTTCTTTTTTGTAAGGGATAGTTAAAACCGAGTGCTTGTATGATGTTTACATGCTTGCAATTTTTTGTTTGCGCTGGTCAGATTTTTCTGGATAGTTTGCCTTAAAACTGGCAGCATGAATAGAGTTAAAGCTGTCAGCGTGGGCCAGACATTTGGTCTTGCGGGCCGGATCTGGCTATCTCTCTCTGTCTTTCTCTCTCTCTCTACTAGTGTATCTGTATGTGGTTCCAACACCAAACCCACAACACCAAGAGAAATATGAAATTCATCCAGTTTTTTCTTGGTAGTTTATTGTGGCTGAAGATCAACAGGGATTATGAAGACCATTTTGGTACCTATCCTCCTTGTAGCTGTTTTAAGTTAAGGAGGAGTCTGACTGTGTTTGGACTAGACCCTAGACCTTTGTTTAAGATCCTGGTTTCAGAGGGGGAGACCATTTTCCATTGAGGAATAAACCAGAGAAGATAGTAGACTAGAGGTAATTTGCAAATTTACAAATGGGCTCATTTCTTTTCCATAAATATTGTTGGAAATCTTGTTTGTTGTCAGTCTAATAACCCATGAATGTGGTGTGCGTACAGTACAGTAAACTGTGAAATCATTGGGCATTGTCATACTGGAATCTGTATCTGTCATGGTATTCAGTAAAGCCTAGTTTGTTCCCAAAGATGAAGAACTCAGTTTGGCCAACTGAGGGCAGCATAGTCCTAAAATAATAATTAAGAAGTAAAAAAAGAAGCAAAAAGTTTCAAATAAAAATATATTATGCTCTGTATGTGGAGATATCTATGTCAAAACCCTTTATTTTGCTATAGAACCATAATATAATGGTTCTGTCAAACAATCATTTTGAAAGCTTGAACTCTCTTTTTAAAAGAGATATTATATATATTTCAGATGTGACGATGAAAACATTTAAAATTGCTATTCGTTTTGGACCCCACCCGAGGATCAACATAGGAGTGATACAACCTAGATCCCACCCTGGAAATTACTCAGAGGCATAAAGTACACATCAACCCTAATTACAATGGAGTACCACGCCACAGAGGAAGTAGAAACTAAAGACGTTTTTTCTAAGGAAATCCTACCCTAACCAGAAATGTGAGAAAGGATAGTTCCCTCAGTAGTATGCTGACCTTGACCGTGGCTGTTTACCCTTAGAGTTTTAGGACAGGTTATTAAATGTAAATTATCCATAAGTAGATTAATCTACTGTTAGGTAAGTAAAGTTGGGGTGTTAGTATTTTAGCCAACAAATAATCCAAATGGATGCATATTATTTATTGGGCAGGATACTTAGTCCATAGTGAAGAGAAGCCTACTCTTTTATTGCTTCCTAAATGACCATATAAATGCAAATACAGTAGGCCCTATCCCATTCCAAACTTTGTGAAATCTAATCTGTATCTTAAATAAATATTTCAGCTGCACTATTGGTGGAAATGTACTGTTCACCATCAAAATGTACCACAGATGTGAACATTATTCCCATGTTCTGGCTCTTTACTTACTGCAGAGCACTTCCAAATACTGATGATACATTATTGGTCTAATGGTATGTTGTGTGGAGTTATTTTCCTGTCAGTCACACATCTTATTAAATCAAATCAAATGTATTTGTATAGCCCTTTTTACACGCAAGCATGTCACAGAGGGCTTCACATACGCCCATAGAACTGCCCCTCAACCAACCTAAACCCTCAAGGAAGACAAGGAAAAACTCCCAGAAAAACTCTCAACAGGAGAAAAAATGGAAGAAACCTTGGGAGGAGCAATTCAGAGAGGGATCCCCTCCTCCAGAGACGGTTGGTGAGAGAGAGGAGCAGAACACAGGCTAAACATAGTCATACAGTGTCGATGGGTTTTGAAACACCAAAATCCATTGTTCAACTTTATAGATGTAGGACAGGACCGGGACACTCGCGACCAGGTCCAGCGTTGGCCGACCGACGACCAGGCAGGTGCTGACAACTCAAACCCCCCACACCACAAGGGATGTGTGTGGGGGGGACAGAGAGAGGAGAGCAGGGATTAGAGAATGCCAGGAGCAGCTAACAGTTACAGCCATAATAGAATGAGATCCCAACCGGTCAAGTGTGGACTGGTGCAGCAATTTAACAGAGCAAAAAAGGGGTATTTGATGCAGCCCCACACACCAAGACAGCGACAGCCCCCCTCGGTTGGAACATGAAATCTGTTCCAGGGGAAGAGAACTCTAAAATAAGTTATACTTATAGAATAAGGATGGAAACAACCCGTCCCCCGTTGCCTCCAACTAGTAACATACTTACCTTTAACAGTTGTAGAATTGACTAAACAATAAAGTTTTTAACCTAATTTTAAATGTCGAAACAGTATCAGACTCCTTAATTGAGACAGGTAATTTGTTCCAGAGAAGAGGTGCTCTATATGAGAACGCCCTACCTCCAGCTGTTTTTTTCTTAATTTTGGGAACCACCAGATAGCCGGCATCTTGAGATCTAAGTGTCCTTGCGGGGCAATAGGGTGCAAGGAGACCGGAGAGGTACAGTGGTGCCAATCCATGCAGAGATTTGTAGGTTAGTAGTAGAACTTTGAAGTCAGCTCTGGCTTGGATAGGGAGCCAGTTTAGAGAGACAAGAGTAGATGTTATGTGATCAAACTTTCTTGTTCTGGTCAATAGTCTAGCAGCAGCATTTTGCACCCGCTGTAAAAAAATTTAGGTGGGTAATTGGGAGGCCAGAGAACAACACATACACATGCAATAGTCCAGTCGGGACGTAACATTTACATTTAGTCATTTAGCAGACGCTCTTATCCAGAGCGACTTACAGTAAGTACAGGGACATTCCCCCGAGGCAAGCAGGGTGAAGTGCCTTGCCCAAGGACACAACGTCAGTTGGCATGACCGGGAATCGAACTGGCAACCTTCGGATTACTAGCCCGACTCCCTCACCGCTCAGCCAACTGACTCCCAACAAATGCATGTATTAATTTTTCAGCATCATCCTTTGAGAGAAATTTTCGTATTTTGGCAATATTACGTAGATGGAAAAATGCAGTTCTAGTAATTTGCTTAATATGGTACTCAAACGAAAGGTCTGGGTCCATTGTGACTCCTAGTTGAGTATCATCTGCATAACAGTGAAAATTTACCCCAGAGCTTCTAATTATGTTTCCTAAAGGCAGCATATAGAGTGAAAATAACAGAGGGTCTAGAACTGAACCCTGTGGTACTCTGTATTTTACAGTTAAAACCACGAGAACAAGACGGACTGTCTCTTTAAAGACATACCCCGTTGTACTAACCGTAACACCAGGCTTGAAAGCGACCACCCACAGAAGTATATGATTTCGCTAGCTGGTGGAAGAATATTATTGACTGGGAAGCCAGACAGACAATATCTCGTCGCACATACCGTTGAAATATTAAAAAGGTAAGAACGTATTTAAATTCATATCACAGTTAGCAATGTCTAGCTAGCTTCATAACGTACATACTGTGAGATGCTAGCTAGCTTGCCTGAACTTTCATGTCTGAACTAACAGTGCAGTGCTAGCTGTAGTTTTTATGTAGTCACTTGGTCATGATTTGTGGAAAGAGACATAGAGCTAGCTAACTGTTTAGTTTTTTCAAATGTAAGACGCTTTGACGAGCACCACATCAAGCCTACAATAGCTCCCATCATCAGCCTACTAGTATATAAAAAACAATCTAGATGAATTATTAGCACTGTAGGTATGTATATGAGGAAAAAGTGTATTTTTGGTTGAACTATCCCTTTACACTCCATTCAGGTAACGGTGTGCAGATTGTGTAAAGCCACGGTGCGTCATCGCTGTTAAAGCTAGATAATGCAGTCCATTGATGCACGTCGTTGTTGGTTGTTGGCAAGCGGCCTCTGTCTTGCCTATATGGTTGGCACAGTTCAAGGTTAGTCTTGTTGTTGCCTCTTAAGTTACGAAGTGGTGCGTACTGGTGTTATTGAATCGCTCAGAAAGTGGTGTTATAGCCTGTCTTTCCATTTGCAGCACAAGCATGCAGCAAACCCAAACTCGAACCCGAACACCCCAACACGGTATTGTCACCTGGAGACATTGGAAAGGAAACATTTGAAGATGGATCCAATGTCACGATTCAATGTCACATAGGTTATGCACGTGAGGGAGGGTCTCCGACCATCACATGCACTAACGGGCAGTGGAGTACTCTGAAAATGACTTGTAAAAGTAAATATTTCTTTCACTCTATTTCCACACATATTCTGAAGCAGTGGATAAGTGGCAACAAGTTGATCATGCACACCTGGATGTACTAATGACGTCTGTACTATTTTATTTTAGTAAAGAACTGTGGCAATCCTGGAATAATACCGAATGGGCAGTTTAACATTGATATGGGGACGGAATTTGGTGACACAGCTGTGGCTACATGCAATGCAGGGTTAGTACCATTTCTGGCATATTTTGGATAATGTAGCTACCTTTACTGGTCAACAGTATTTTCATTGTTGTTTCAGAATAAATAATTGTGTGGCCTTTTCTGCCCTTGTGTCAGATACAAACTCATCGGCAGTGCTCAACGGCAATGTAGGGATGGGGGTTGGAGTGGCAGAATACCTACATGTGAAGGTTAGTGGGCAATTGGCAGACAGTGAAAGTAAATGTGCCGCTCACATTGTATACACTCAATCTCTGTCCATATTCCTAAAATGTGTATTTTGTATTCTGCCCTCAGTGTCAAAATGTGGTCCAGCACCTCAAGTTGTGAATGGTAAACCATCGCCGAATGAGGAGTCGTATGACTATGATGCTGTTATTCGTTACAGCTGTAACCCTGGATTCACACTTAAAGGAAGTAAAAACATATTTTGCAAAGGGGATGAAGTATTCGAACCAGCTCCGCCTCAATGTATAAGTAAGTAACTGTCGGATTGTGTTTGCTGACCAGTGACTGATATAAAAGGATAAAATAAACATATACACTACACACACACACACACACACACACACACACACACACACACACACACACACACACACACACACACACACACACACACACACAATAGGGTTTCACAAGTCTGAGACCACATTGGACATTTAATGGGGGACTTGATTATTGAGAAAGCCAAGCATTCTGTGACGTTACAAGAAGCTATTTGGATCTGTGTCAAATCATGCTAGGATAGCATGGGTCATCAGGTTTTGCACAAACTGGTAGAGCCCATGCATGCTGTCATTAAATCAAAATGTGGACATACTAAGATATTCTGAAATGAATGTACACTTTCCCCTTCAAAATGTTAAGAAGATTATCATTTCTAATGCAAAATTGAGGTATCTCGACTAGGGGTCTCAGACATTTGGAACCTACTGTTTATATAAATAAATGTTCTCCAGCTCATAGTTGTCTTCTTTCATGTCTGCAGAGGTGGAGTGTCCTGCACCTGATGTTCCAAATGCCATTGCGATTGATGGAGCTTCCGCTCCCTACGGATACAAATCCTTTCTTACTTATAGGTGCAAAGATGGATTTGTGATGCATGGAGCAGAGCGTATAACATGTGAAATAGAAAGTGAATGGAACCCTCCTATTCCAGAATGCAGAGGTAAGGTTTCTATTCATCTCGTTGTTTGTCATCTGTTGTTTGTCAAGTTGTTTTGGCTGGTTGTTGCCTGTTTCCCTTTGATTCAGGATTTTCAGTCAATTGTAAATTTTTGTAAAAAAAAATCTAACATATGTCTTAAATTCATAAAATAACACACTCCACTTTCCAAATTAAAGACTAAAGTTGCATGACTATTTCACTAAAGTTCAGGTAAAGATGAATTGATGGGTTGAAGATGAGCTGGGTTCTCTGTTTCCTGGAGTAAGCAAACTTAGTGAAGGGAAGCCATTTCTGATCATCTCATGGTCTGGTAATCAGCTCTGTCATGCATGTCTTCTGCTGCCTCTGCATTCTAATCATTATTACAATGCATTCTAGACTGTACCACACACCACAATAAGACTTTATTTTATAATAATAATAAGACTTTATTTATATTGCACATTTCATACAAGAATTGCAGGTCAAGGTGCTTTACATACAATCAATAATACAAGTGATAAAAGTAATAATAAAAATAAATAAAAATACAAGCCGCAGTCTTTGCGGGAATCCAAAACACAAGCCGCAGTCTGCGGTATCTCGAGCCACAGTCTTCGCGGTATCTCGAGCCACAGTCTTCACAGAGATGTCGTTATGCCACTGCATACTTTTATTCTATAAAGAAAACAAAAAACGTAATTATTCATAAGTATGCAGTGGCATACGGACATCTCTGACGTTGATAACAAACCAAACCGTTAAAAAATCGGTTGAAAATTGAGCAGGTTATGGTCATTTAAAAAGTACATGTAGCATCAACACAATGTTATGGGTGAGCGAGTTCACTGTAGCAAGATGGCCGCCATGTGCGGACGTTCTAGACTATATATAAAGACATCTAGTCTTTATATATATCTGTGGTCTAAGCCATGACCTGACCCGGACCAGGCTAGTTTCGAAGCATAAGTTACCATAGTAACTGAGTTCGAACTACGTTGAGCTAGCTTTATGTAACCGAATGAACTAGAAATGAGTCAGACTAACTGACATAAGTCTGGCTTATTCGGTAAACTCGCTTTATGGAACAGGCCTCAGGTCCTGATCCGAAGCCCCCTCCTAGTAAGTTCTGATGAAGCCCATATTTTGATTCCTTTTCAACTCCATCTGAGCAATGCTCTTGTGCTTACCTGTGCTTTTATTTTTCACTCAGACACTGGAGTCATTGTCGGGGCAGTTATTGGCACACTTGGTAAGTTTCTTTTTTTCTTTTTTCCCCCTTAACTTTCTGAATAAAAGATGCCAATAGGTGGGAGTCAGGTGGCTGAGCAGTTAGGGAATCGGGCTAGTAATCAGAAGGTTGCCGGTTCGATTCCCCGCCGTGCAAAATGCCGTTGTGTCCTTGGGCAAGGCACTTCACCCTACTTGCCTCGGGGGAATGTCGCTGTATTTACTGTAAGTCGCTCTGGATAAGAGCGTCTGCTAAATGTAAATGTAATAATAATGGCCGGGTTTCCCAGATTTGTTAAGAAGCTCTTAACGCCAAGAGCTTCTTAGGAGCGTTCTAAGAGCGTTCTTGAGCGCTCCTAAGAAGCTCTTAGTGTGAAGAGCTTCTTAACAAATCTGGGAAACCCGGCCAATAACATTAATGGCTCACTAGCGCTCACTCACATGACAGCTTCTCCTGACTCACTCGCTCTTTTCAACACTGTTCATAAAGACAACTGTCACCATGAGCAGTCACCTTTAATTACAGCTCTCGGGGTTTGTACTCTGGCAATGTGGCCACCAAGTAACAACAGGAAGTTGTAGCACCCTTTGGCCATGGTCAGATGGACTTCAGATGACTGCCAGATCAGTGCAGTCAAAATGAGTAACTGAACCTAGCTTGGATATGCTATTTGAAGTTTTTTCCCAGATGATGAGATCATAAACATTCAACTGAACACAATGCTGATAACCACCTTGTGTGTTCCAAGATTCCTTGTTCCTAGTAATGTATCATGCTACAACCTCCAAAGTCCAACAAATCTAACCTTTGTGTCACAGGTCCACCGGGCATTGAGAGACACCGATTTTTAATCCATGCATCTAATTCATCCATCTTGTTTTCTTTTTACAGTACAAAGCACTGCAGCCCTCCTATTGATTCACTATAGCCTCCTGTGAGCTTCAGGGAGAGAGGTGGCTCCTTCTGCATCAGATCTTGAATGTGTCCCGTCCCCTGGCAGCGACCTCCTCCATGGCTTTGAGACAACAAATCAGAACCCACCACAGCCAGATTGAATAGTTTGGCTCATGACCATGTCATTTGCACAAAATCTGTATGATGTTATGGTTTCAACAAATCTACCATCGTTCGATACACATCTCCATCTCTCACCAGTCAAAAGTTAGTTGATAGAAACAACCATTTCAGTAAACCATAAAAGTGATGTGGATGCAAATGAGGTAACATTCTCACCTTTTTGGCCTGTATAAGTTCCTATCCACCTACTAATGACTCACATCATAGGTGAACTGAAGGAAAAACTTTAATAATTCAAATATAAATATTGTGATTATTTTTCAGTTGACACAGTAGCCATCTGTGTGTAATGTTTCTCATTAATCATTTTTCTCCTAGCTCCCATACAAATATAACAATTTATTTCACGCTTCCAGGCTGCTCTTGTACCGTTGGCTGTCTGACATACAACTCGTATTTGTGCCTGCTGTAAAGTAAGTGAAGGAAATTATATCTCTTACAATTTTAACACGACTAGTTGTGCAGTGTCATCTTGTCTGCAAGATGCATATAATGCAGGGGTCCCCAAACTTTTTTATGCGAGGGCCAGATACTTTTTTCTTTCTTTAATTATAATCAAATCATAATGACCTTTTTTCATATTCATTTCTATTGAAACCAAAACATTTACTTACTTATGTATATTAATTAATTCATCAGTGTAAACTTTGTAAAATGTTATATATATATATTTTTTTTTTTTAAGCCGGTGAGTGCTTACGTTTTTGTGATTCTGAAAGCCAAAAAAAAAAGTAGTGCTGTCAGATAAACGCGTTATTAACGGCGTTAACGCAAACCCATTTTAACGGTGTCAATTTTTTTATCGAGAGATTAACATGCTGTTGCAACAACTACTGACGTTAGAAAAACTACAACACCACACCGGATCTAGCTATACCGGAAACAAAACAACAGGCACGCCGCACACACTTGTTTGGGCTTGCGAGCCGGCTAAAGAGTAGTAGGCCAATAATATTCTGAATGGAAAGTTAACTTTTAAAAAGTTGCCAAATGGTCCCATTGACAATACCAAAGTGATCTGTGTGTTTTGTCATTGTGAACTGAGCTATGATCGCAGCATGTCCAGTCTGAAATACCACTTGAAAACAACATGGCCAAGCACACAGCTAATGCGAATTCTCCGCTCCCTCGTCAAAGCCAGGCGATTGCAATGTTGTTTTCAATAAATAAAAACATTTGCACTAAGCAATCTGATCCACTTTTCCATGTTGATAAGAGCATTAAAATGAGAAAAAATAATGGGACAAAAAGAAATTAAGGGACATTTAGAATATATAAAATTAGCGATTAATCGCGAGTTAACTATGAGTAATGCAATTCAATATTTTAATCGTTTGACAGCACAAAAAAAAAGCTTTAACATAAAGGCCACCCGCTATCCACATGCATAATATCCTCCTTTTCCAATAGTCTTACAAAACGGAAGTTTTAAAGCTGAAAGTGTTGCAGTGGTTCCTTGTTGGCGCAACAGCCTGCACCTTGCATTGTGAGACCTGATATGTTCTATTAAGTTTCCTACAAGGATGCTGGAGTTGGGTGTTCTGGGTCCTTAAATATGCCTTATCCATCAAAGTGCAAACTGTGTATAGTTGTACCATTTCATTTTGTACTTGAGACATTACCACTGGGACACAATGTATCTTTGTGATATTAAATGGAAATGTCATTCTTTCCTGCTCTGAAGAATAGATTTGTGAAATTTAGTTGACTGTGTTAGCAAAACCAGTATTGTGTGGAATGGGGAGGGGGGTGGTGTGGTGGTGATGAAGCTGTAGTGGGATTGCCCATTATGTGCTTCACTCTGTATCTTACTCCCAATTATACAAATAACTTTAAGGAAAAGGCAGAACCCCAAACCACTTTAAATTTGGGATACATCCTGGATCTTTTTTTGTTACTTAAACATAATCAGTTATTTTGGAGTATTGCATTGTAGTGGCCTCAAAGGCTGGTGCTTAATCACTTGAGAGTTTGAACAGCTTTAGACTTGTGCATTTATTTTGTGGTTGTTCAAGTAAACCAATCAATAAAATTGAAATAATGTAAAGTAACATGTTGCTGTTTTTTTTACTTAATGACTAAACATAACTTGAACAGCTGTCTCTCATACAACAACCAGATCTTACCAGGTGCCCTGTTGTGGTTATCAGTCCTTCTGAGGTCCAGAAGAAGTTGTCCTTCACTGTAACCGATTTCAAATGGTGCTAGAAACACAAGACTCTGAACACTAAAAGAAATCGGTCAACCTTGGAGAAAGGACAAAGAGCTTAGGTTTGAGCTGGTAGGCTTGTGGCTAAGACATCCGCCCTGACCTGAAAGTCTGTTCGGCCAGCGAGGAGAAGGTGTTTTCTCAGGAGATGATCTCTGGATCTGTGGCTGGTGTTCCCAGGAAGGAGTAGTGACCTGCTGATAGTGGTCAGGGAGGTCCAGGAGGAACTTCCCACCCCAAGAACACTGATTTCAAATGGTGCTAGATAGATGACAGCATTCTAAGCCACCATCTGAAACCAGCTTCCAAGGGGAGTATTGCCCAGGGTTAGCTTGATCCTCAGAAACAGCACAGACTTTGGATATGGAGGGAGGGGGGGTTCAAATGAGACAGCAGGGTTAGTTTTCATATTGACAAAACAAACATTGGTATGTGTCTGTAATCTCTCATGTTATGTACACCAAGAATCATGCCTCGATTGAGAAATACAACCATAGTCATTTCTCAACCATCCAATGACAGAGTTCATCCCATGCCATTTAAATGTGATAAGACCATTCCTTTGTGGTGTTGTCATGACAACCTACTACAACCCAACCTGCCCTACAACCCACTGTAACTTTGTACCCTGGGTGTGTATGGAACAGTAGTCCCCTGGGCCTGCCGTAAGTCTGAAAGAAAATATCTTAACAATCAATTCATGTATAAGACAGAGTTGTCCCTGGAACAGTCAGACTTCTGTCCACAGAAAGCTCTGTGATTCATAGCATGCGACATGTTTACAACAGTGGAAAAAATGCATCATAATGTCAAGTTCCAAATTCTAACACCCACTGGTAATGATTCACTTCCTGGTGGAATAGCTCACCATAAGACCTCAACGTTCCTACCTCAGCTCTGATTACACAAGACAGCACACGGGATTGTCAGTGGCAATGGGATAACTAACTTGGGGATAGTCCAGGACTTGCTATTTCAGTTGAAACCAGTCTCCTTTACATGACCGGTTCTTTTCCTTGATACCTGATATGAATAAGCATATCTGTTGAGACGATCCTTCTACCACATGCCCACTCTGTTCATTTCTAAATGGCTCAAATGAAGAGAACCTGTCTGACTACTTGTCTTCCCTGATGTTGGTCCAGTAGTGTGGCTATCCACTGCTCTGAAAACCAAAGAAATGGCACTTTCAATCCGGCAAGGAGCGCGATGGCACAGTAACTCTGTGAGGGTGTGGCACGGACAGATAATAGCCAACTCACTGTCTGTGAACTCATGCCAAATGCTTGGGTCAAGTGCATTATTGTCAATGGTATTTTTCCCTAAACCCCCTATTTTAATCTAATCATCTCTCTTTGACTACAGCAACAAACACTCCTGTGTGTCAAAAACTCTGGCCAGCATATCCTCATCCTACTCCTACCTTTTTCAAATGCATGTTTACATTAATTAGGAAAATGAAAGTACAAAGAAGCCCTTAGAAGTCTTATCAGAGTTCCAGACAGGACAGACTCAGTCATGTTCTCAGGAAGGGCATGGAGGGAGTGTTGGTGTGTGGGGAGGGGTTCACGTTCTGGTGATGTGTCTGGTTCCTTCCTTAGCTCCCTAGCAGCTTATCTCTATGGTTGTGTGTTACCTGCTTGCCATGGACCTGTTGTGCAATGTTTATTAAAGATTTAAAGGGACAGGGCCACATATCTAACCCTGACCGACATTAACTTGAACATAGAAACACAGTTTGGTTATTCACAAAGATATTACCTAAGATTATTGATCAGTCAAAAGTTACACTCACTATACACAAATGAAACTTGAACAAGCTTCAAAAGAGCTGTCAAGTATTTGGTCTACATGAAGAATATGTCTATGCCAGACTATATTTCTAAGAGCTACATAAGAACAGATAGCAAGTAACTTAGCATGGGCCTCTACAAAGTGTAACTAATCATCAGGCTATATGTTGTGTGTACAGCCACTAACAGTGGCAGTCTAATGGTCTCCTGCGGATAACCCATTCATAAGAAATGACCACTTGTGGCGTGATACCGACTGACAGCTCCAACCTTTAGCCCAGTCCTGAGGACAGGTATCTGTGCTGTGTGTGCCTGTGCATGAGATAGAGAGATGAGTGTGTGTTTGTGAGACAGTGAGAAGGAAAGAAAGAAAGTGATAAAAAAGTGGGTGTGGTGGAAAAACAGAGCTAGAGATAAATGTGTGTGCTACAGAGAGAGATCCAGGTAGTGTTTGTGTCTGTGAGAGATAGAGAGCGGCTACAGAGAGAGATCCAGGTTGTGTTTGTGTGTCTGTGAGAGAGAGAGCGGCTACAGAGAGAGATCCAGGTAGTGTTTGTGTCTGTGAGAGAGTGTTTGTGTCTGTGAGAGAGAGAGAGCGGCTACAGAGAGAGATCCAGGTAGTGTTTGTGTGTCTGTGAGAGAGAGAGCGGCTACAGAGAGAGATCCAGGTAGTGTTTGTGTGTATGTGAGAGAGAGAGCGGCGCAGTGGCAGCTGCAGTGCAGCCCATCAGCAGACACAGAGGTTCTGCCATTGTCTCAGAACGTTCCGGACAAGCCCCGTCCCTACGCCAGACAGTCAACCTTCACCGTCCCAGAGGTGCATCGGAGGACAGAGAGACCTGTCGAAAAGAAGTCAGTGCTTAGGCAGTACCATCAAAGGAAGCAGAGATGCATCCCGGAATCATCCAGCATGGAGACATTTGGGTCATGAGAGTAATATAGCTACACACCCACACACACACACAAGCAAAGACATGTAAACTAACATGCACACAGACACATACATGCATATGTGTTGTTACTGTTGGTAAATACCACTTGAAAACAACATGGCCAAGCACACAGCTAATGCGAATTCTCCGCTCCCTCGTCAAAGCCAGGCGATTGCAATGTTGTTTTCAATAAATAAAAACATTTGCACTAAGCAATCTGATCCACTTTTCCATGTTGATAAGAGCATTAAAATGAGAAAAAATAATGGGACAAAAAGAAATTAAGGGACATTTAGAATAGATAAAATTAGCGATTAATCGCGAGTTAACTATGAGTAATGCAATTCAATATTTTAATCGTTTGACAGCACAAAAAAAAAGCTTTAACATAAAGGCCACCCGCTATCCACATGCATAATATCCTCCTTTTCCAATAGTCTTACAAAACGGAAGTTTTAAAGCTGAAAGTGTTGCAGTGGTTCCTTGTTGGCGCAACAGCCTGCACCTTGCATTGTGAGACCTGATATGTTCTATTAAGTTTCCTACAAGGATGCTGGAGTTGGGTGTTCTGGGTCCTTAAATATGCCTTATCCATCAAAGTGCAAACTGTGTATAGTTGTACCATTTCATTTTGTACTTGAGACATTGTGTCCCAGTGGTAATGTATCTTTGTGTTATTAAATTGAAAGGCCATTCTTTCCTGCTCTGATGAATAGATTTGTGAAATGTAGTTGACTTTGTGTTAGCAAAACCAATATTGTGTGGAATGTGGAGGGGGGGGGGTGGTGTGTGTGGTGATGATGAAGCTGTAGTTGGATCGCCTTATTTCAACTGAGAAAAGAGACAGGCAGGGGTGCATGGAGAGGGTTAGAGCGAGGCACAATAAATGTTACACACAACGTAGCATTCATAAATAAAATTACACTGTTGCAGAAAGGTATTCCATCAGTGTGATAGGGGAGAAACTATACTATAAAATACAATTGTTTGTCTGATATGCGTTTGGTGTGGTTGGAGCTCTCTATATAACGTCTAATGTGAGACTGTAGCTAGTACTGTGAGCTGCTAGCTAGCTTGCATGAACTTTCATGTCTGAACTAAATAAAGCCTCACCCCCGGGCTATCTGTGACTGGGTCCTAGAGCCGCCTGAGTGTCTGTCACTTCCTTTGGTCCTCTAGGCACCCTACTATATCACAATGACCTTATGTTTTGGTATGTTTCATATATCTCTCTCTCAAATCTTTGTCCTGTGCCTCTCTGTCACTTCCTTTGGTCCTCTAGGCACTCTACTATATCACAATTACCTTATGTTTTGGTATGTTTCATCTCTCTCGCCTCTCTCTCTCTCTACTAGTGTATCTGTATGTGGTTCCAACACCAAACCCACAACACCAAGAGAAATAAGAAATTCATCCAGTTTTTTCTTGGTAGTTTATTGTGGCTGAAGATCAACAGGGATTATGAAGACCATGTTGGTACCTATCCTCCTTCTAGCTGTTTTAGGTTAAGGAGGAGTCTATGACTGTTCGGACTAAAAAACACTACTACACCTTTGTCTAAGATCCTGGTTTCTGAGGGAGACTATTTGCCATTCAGGAATAAACCAGACAGGCTCAGAGTAGAGGTAATTTCCAAATGTACAAATGGGCTCCTTGCTTTTCAATAAATATTGTTGGAAATCTTGTTTGTTGTCAGTCTAATAACCCATGAATGTGGTGTGCGTACAGTAAACTGTGAAATCATTGGGCATTGTCATAGAATCTGTATCTGTCATGGTATTCAGTAAAGCCTAGTTTGTTCCCAAAGATGAAGAACTCAGTTTGGCCAACTGAGGGCAGCATAGTCCTAAAATAAAGTTAAAAAAAAGCAAAAAAGTTTCAAATGCAAATATATCATGCTCTGTATGTGGGGATCTCTATGTCAAAACCCTTTATTTTCATAAAGACCAAAATATAATGGTTCTGTCTAACAATTAGTTTGAAAGCTTGAACTCTCCTTTTAAAGGAATAAGAGATTAAAAAGGGAAACCTAAATTTCAGATGTGACGATAAAAACATTTTGAATTGCTATTCGTTTTGGACCCCACCCGAGGATCAACATAGGAGTGATACAACCTAGATCCCACCCGGGAAATTACTCAGAGGCATAAAGTACACATCAACCCTAATTACAATGGAGTACCACGCCACAGAGGAAGTAGAAACTAAAGACGTTTTTTCTAAGGAAATCCTACCCTAACCAGAAATGTGAGTCACTTTTAAAAGGATAGTTCCCTCAGTAGTATGCTGACCTTGACCGTGGCTGTTTACCCTTAGAGTTTTAGGACAGGTTATTAAATGTAAATTATCCATAAGTAGATTAATCCACTATTTCAGAAACTACTGTTAGGTAAGTAAAGTTGGGGTGTTAGTATGTTAGCCAACAAATAATCCAAATGGATGCATATTATTTATTGGGCAGGATACTTAGTCCATAGTGAAGAGAAGCCTACTCTTTTATTGCTTCCTAAATGACCATATAAATGCAAATACAGTAGGCCCTATCCCATTCCAAACTTTGTGAAATCTAATCTGTATCTTAAATAAATATTTCAGCTGCAATATTGGTGGAAATGTACTGTTCACCATCAAAATGTACCACAGATGTGAACATTATTCCCATGTTCTGGCTCTTTACTTACTGCAGAGCACTTCCAAATACTGATGATACATTATTGGTCTAATGGTATGTTGTGTGGAGTTATTTTCCTGTCAGTCACACATCTTATTAACCCTCGTGCTGCCTTCGGGTCACATGACCCAAAGGTTCATAACGAACCATTGTTGTGTTTACCCAATTTTACCCAATACAAAAACAAATAAAAATAATTTTCTTTTAACCTTCGCAATGTGGGGGGTCTGAGACAGCCCAACGGTTAAAAGAAAATGCTTCACTTTGTTTTTGTATGCGGTAAAGTTGTCGCAATACGACGGTGGGTCACAATGACTGATGGGTCAGAATGACCCGAAGATAACACAAGGGTTAAATCAAATCAAATGTATTTGTATAGCCCTTTTTACACGCAAGCATGTCACAGAGGGCTTCACATACGCCCATAGAACTGCCCCTCAACCAACCTAAACCCTCAAGGAAGACAAGGAAAAACTCCCAGAAAAACTCTCAACAGGAGAAAAAATGGAAGAAACCTTGGGAGGAGCAATTCAGAGAGGGATCCCCTCCTCCAGAGACGGTTGGTGAGAGAGAGGAGCAGAACACAGGCTAAACATAGTCATACAGTGTCGATGGGTTTTGAAACACCAAAATCCATTGTTCAACTTTATAGATGTAGGACAGGACCGGGACACTCGCGACCAGGTCCAGCGTTGGCCGACCGACGACCAGGCAGGTGCTGACAACTCAAACCCCCCACACCACAAGGGATGTGTGTGGGGGGGACAGAGAGAGGAGAGCAGGGATTAGAGAATGCCAGGAGCAGCTAACAGTTACAGCCATAATAGAATGAGATCCCAACCGGTCAAGTGTGGACTGGTGCAGCAATTTAACAGAGCAAAAAAGGGGTATTTGATGCAGCCCCACACACCAAGACAGCGACAGCCCCCCTCGGTTGGAACATGAAATCTGTTCCAGGGGAAGAGAACTCTAAAATAAGTTATACTTATAGAATAAGGATGGAAACAACCCGTCCTCCGTTGCCTCCAACTAGTAACATACTTACCTTTAACAGTCGTAGACTTGACTAAACAATAACGTTTTTAACCTAATTTTAAATGTCGAAACAGTATCAGACTCCTTAATTGAGACAGGTAATTTGTTCCAGAGAAGAGGTGCTCTATATGAGAACGCCCTACCTCCAGCTGTTTTTTTCTTAATTTTGGGAACCACCAGATAGCCGGCATCTTGAGATCTAAGTGTCCTTGCGGGGCAATAGGGTGCAAGGAGACCGGAGAGGTACAGTGGTGCCAATCCATGCAGAGATTTGTAGGTTAGTAGTAGAACTTTGAAGTCAGCTCTGGCTTGGATAGGGAGCCAGTGTAGAGAGACAAGAGTAGATGTTATGCGATCAAACTTTCTTGTTCTGGTCAATAGTCTAGCAGCAGCATTTTGCACCCGCTGTAAAAAAATGTAGGTGGGTAATTGGGAGGCCAGAGAACAACACATACACATGCAACACATGCAATAGTCCAATCGGGACGTAACAAATGCATGTATTAATTTTTCAGCATCATCCTTTGAGAGAAATTTTCGTATTTTGGCAATATTACGTAGATGGAAAAATGCAGTTCTATTAATTTGCTTAACCCTTGTGCTGCCTTCGGGTCACATGACCCAAAGGTTCACAACGAACCATCGTTGTGTTTACCCAATTTTACCCAATACAAATCTAAATTTGTTTAATTTTCTTTTAACCTTCGCGATGTGGGGGGTCTGAGACAGCCCGATGGTTAAAAGAAAATGCTTCACTTTGTTTTTGTATGCAGTAAAGTTGTCGCAATACGACGGTGGGTCACAATGACTGATGGGTCAGAATGACCCGAAGATAACACAAGGGTTAATATGGTACTCAAACGAAAGGTCTGGGTCCATTGTGACTCCTAAATTTTTCTAGGTCTAAAGGTCAGATTGGAAAGATTATTTCTATATTTTTTAGGACCGAAAATTTGAACCTCGGTTTTATCCGAATTTAGAAGAAGGAAATTTGCAGTCATCCAAGCTCTCAATCTAGAAACACATTTTTCCATAGCATGTGGAAATTCTCCAGACTTTATAGACATATATAGTTGAGTATCATCTGCATAACAGTGAAAATGTATCCCAGAGCTTCTAATTATGTTTCCTAAAGGCAGCATATACATTTACATTTAGTCATTTAACAGACGCTCTTATCCAGAGCGACTTACAGTAAGTACAGGGACATTCCCCCGAGGCAAGTAGGGTGAAGTGTCTTGCCCAAGGACACAGCGTCAGTTGACATGACCGGGAATCGAACTGGCAACCTTCGGATTACTAGCCCGATTCCCTCACCGCTCAGCCACCTGACTCCCTATATAGACTGAAAATAACAGAGGGCTAGAACTGAACACTGTGGTACTCCGTATTTTACAGTTAAAACCACGAGTGTGAAATGTAAGTATCAAATAGACTTTTAAAGTTAAAACTTAATTTATTTACGATTAGGCACGAACAAGACGGACTGTCTCTTTAAAGACACACCCGTTGTACTAACCGGAACACCAGGCTTGAAAGCGACCACCCACAGAAGTATATGATTTCGCTAGCTGGTGGAAGAATATTATTGACTGGGAAGCCAGACAGACAATATCTCGTCGCACATACCGTTGAAATATTAAGAAGGTAAGAACGTATTTAAATTCATATCACAGTTAGCAATGGCTAGCTAGCTTCATAACGTAACGCTATGATGTGAGACTGCAGCTAGTACTGTGAGATGCTAGCTAGCTTGCTTGAACTTTCATGTCTGAACTAACAGTCCAGTGCTAGCTGTAGTTTGTGTCGTCGCTAGCTTCAGCCTGTTTTACGAACAATTTGCTGTATTGTTAGAGCTAGCTACGTACTACAATATTAATTTGCTGGTTAGCTAGCCTAGCCGTTAAGACAGTTCAATTGCCAAATTACCAGTACTGTACTTGAACAGAACGTCAGTTTTTAGTCTCTATAGTTTAGCTAGCTGGGTAGAGCTACTAGCTACTGTACTGTATATTCTTATTGCCGTAGAACTAGTGCTAGTCTAATTCCTACATAATAATGCTCCTAACAAGGTCTCTGGATTATGTAGTCACTTGGTCATGATTTGTGGAAAGAGACATAGAGCTAGCTAACTGTTTAGTTTTTTCAAATGTAAGACGCTTTGACGAGCACCACATCAAGCCTACAATAGCTCCCATCATCAGCCTACTAGTATATACAAACAATCTAGATGAATTATTAGCACTGTAGGTATGTATATGAGGAAAAAGTTTATTTTTGGTTGAACTATCCCTTTACACTCCATTCAGGAAACGGTGTGCGGATTGTGTAAAGCCACGGTGCGTCATCGCTGTTAAAGCTAGATAATGCAGTCCATTGATTCACGTCGTTGTTGGTTGTTGGCAAGCGGCCTCTGTCTTGCCTATATGGTTGGCACAGTTCAAGGTTAGTCTTGTTGTTGCCTCTTAAGTTACGAAGTGGTGCGTACTGGTGTTATTGAATCGCTCAGAAAGTGGTGTTATAGCCTGTCTTTCCATTTGCAGCACAAGCATGCAGCAAACCCAAACTCGAACCCGAACACCCCAACACGGTATTGTCACCTGGAGACATTGGAAAGGAAACATTTGAAGATGGATCCAATGTCACGATTCAATGTCACATAGGTTATGCACGTGAGGGAGGGTCTCCGACCATCACATGCACTAACGGGCAGTGGAGTACTCTGAAAATGACTTGTAAAAGTAAATATTTCTTTCAGTCTATTTCCACACATATTCTGAAGCGGTGGATAAGTGGCAACAAGTTGATCATGCACACCTGGATGTACTAATGACGTCTGTACTATTTTATTTTAGTAAAGAACTGTGGCAATCCTGGAATAATACGGAATGGCCAGTTTAACATTGATATGGGGACGGAATTTGGTGACACAGCTGTGGCTACATGCAACGTAGGGTTAGTACCATTTCTGGCATATTTTGGATAATGTAGCTACCTTTACTGGTCAACAGTATTTTCATTGTTGTTTCAGAATAAATAATTGTGTGGCCTTTTCTGCCCTTTTGTCAGATACAAACTCATCGGCAGTGATCGACGGCAATGTATGGATGGTGGTTGGAATGGCAGAATACCTACATGTGAAGGTTAGTGGGCAATTGGCAGACAGTGAAAGTAAA
Source organism: Osmerus mordax (assembly GCF_038355195.1). NCBI lineage: Eukaryota > Metazoa > Chordata > Actinopteri > Osmeriformes > Osmeridae > Osmerus > Osmerus mordax. Next base: position 8,921,182 of record NC_090056.1, read on the forward strand.
TGTGCCGCTCACATTGTATACACTCAATCTCTGTCCATATTCCTAAAATGTGTATTTTGTATTCTGCCCTCAGTGTCAAAATGTGGTCCAGCACCTCAAGTTGTGAATGGTAAACCATCGTCGAATGAGGAGTCGTATGACTATGATGCTGTTATTCGTTACAGCTGTAACCCTGGATTCACACTTAAAGGAAGTAAAAACATATTTTGCAAAGGGGATGAAGTATTCGAACCAGCTCCGCCTCAATGTATAAGTAAGTAACTGTCGGATTGTGTTTGCTGACCAGTGACTGATATAAAAGGATAAAATAAACATATACGCTACACACACACACACACACACACACACACACACACACACACACACACACACACACACACACACACACACACACACACACACACACACAATAGGGTTTCACAAGTCTGAGACCACATTGGACATTTAATGGGGGACTTGATTATTGAGAAAGCCAAGCATTCTGTGACGTTACAAGAAGCTATTTGGATCTGTGTCAAATCATGCTAGGATAGCATGGGTCATCAGGTTTTGCACAAACTGGTAGAGCCCATGCATGCTGTCATTAAATCAAAATGTGGACATACTAAGATATTCTGAAATGAATGTACACTTTCCCCTTCAAAATGTTAAGAAGATTATCATTTCTAATGCAAAATTGAGGTATCTCGACTAGGGGTCTCAGACATTTGGAACCTACTGTTTATATAAATAAATGTTCTCCAGCTCATAGTTGTCTTCTTTCATGTCTGCAGAGGTGGAGTGTCCTGCACCTGACGTTCCAAATGCCATTGTGATTGATGGAGCTTCCGCTCCCTACGGATACAAATCCTTTCTTACTTATAGGTGCAAAGCTGGATTTATGCTGCATGGAGCAGACAGTATAACATGTGAAATAGAAAGTGAATGGAACCTTCCTATTCCAGAATGCAGAGGTAAGGTTTCTATTCATCTCGTTGTTTTGGCTGGTTGTTGCCTGTTTCCCTTTGATTCAGGATTTTCTGTAAATTGTCCCTTTTTTAAAATAAATTACTAACATATGTCTTAAATTAATAAAATAACACACTCCACTTTCCAAATTAAAGACTAAAGTTGCATGACTATATCACTGAAGTTCAGGTAAAGATGAATTGATGGGTTGAAGATGAGCTGGGTTCTCTGTTTCCTGGAGTAAGCAAACTTAGTGAAGGGAAGCCATTTCTGATCATCTCATGGTCTGGTAATCAGCTCATCTGTCATGCATTTCTTCTGCTGCCTCTGCATTCTTACAATGCATTCTAGACTATACCACACACCACAGTGGCTGACCGAGGTTTTTTTAGTTAAGGAATATCAAAGCTATAAATGACATTACTTAAAATATTGGGAAGACAGCAGGAGAGTTGCTAAAGACAGTGCCATAATTCTTTCCCCTACTTTTGTAGCCCTTCCAACCACAACCAAAGCCAGTCCTACTCCTACTACCAAGAAACCCACAGAGAAAGGTAGAGTCCCTATTAAAACTTAGAGTAAAAGTACAAATGTACCCCACACGTCAGTGAAGCTAACTTTGGGTGTGACTGGCTTTTAACTGTCATGTCTTTTCCCTGACATAAAACCAATTTAGACATTGTACAGCTTTAGAGCAAAATATTTTATAGTACCATTGTTTTGTGAATTTCAGTTCCATTATCACGTCACACAAAGTGATGGTCAGACATTTAATCATTTACCATTTCCTTGAAATCTAAAAAGGATAATTTGGGGGGAAGGGAATGTTGTCTTTCATTGTGCGATACAGGTGATTTGTAAAGAATCTATATTATGTTGTGATAAGACCGATTGACCTACTTCTGGGCTTTTTAAATCCTTGCTTTGGCAGTGTTCCCTTTTCATCAAATGTTATTGTGGAATTATATTCACCCTGCCACTTCCATCTTACACTGCTGTTTGTTTTTCTGACCTGCTTCTTTACATCTCTCCTTCCTGCTGCAGTTCCTGTTCCCGGTCCCAAGCCCACTGGTGGTACTGGTGGTACTGATGGTACTGATGATCATCATAATACTCATTACAGTAAGTTCTGATCAAGCCCATATATTGATTCCATCTGAGCAATGCTCTTGTGCTTACCTGTGCTTTTATTTTTCACTCAGACACTGGAGCCATTGTGGGGGGGGTTATTGGCACACTTGGTAAGTTTCTTTTTCCTTAACTGTCTGAATAAAAGATGCTTCTGCGATTTAATGGTTTATTATTTTTAATTGCCAAAACACTGTCGTAGTCTTATTGGGATAATATTGGAATTTGGAAAATCAGGAACATTAAGTAAATGTTTGGAAATGTATGCAAAAAATAGCTTGTTATTATTATTAATAATAACAACAACAACAACATTAATGGCTCACTATGTTGAACGTGTCCCTTCCCATTCAAGCTGTATGTCTAGTTGCAGTTGGCGTTGCGGTTCATCTTCATAAAAAAAAAAAGCGGTAAGATACAATATCCATTCTGTGAATAATCAACTAATCTTACTTTCAGTCAGAGCTCCTCCGTTGCTTCTGTGTATGCATCTCCTTCGCTCTTTCTCTTTGGGATGCTGGTTTCTGCTGAAGGCCGCTTGCTGTATATTTTAGAGATCTTTCTTTTGCAGAGTTAAGTTCTCTAATATTATTATTCACACAATAACAAACAAGATTGATCCAATTGAACCGAATTGCATGTTGCTTAAATGCCATCTTGCTAATAGTCCTGAACTCTTGAGTGGTGGTTTCGACCATGTTGAGTTGTGGACAGTCCCAAACCCTCTTTTCAGCACTGTTCATATAAAAACAACTGTCACCATGATCAGTCACCTTTAATTACAGCTCTCGGGGTGGGTACTCTGGCAATGTGGCCACCAAGTAACAACAGGAAGTTGTAGCACCCTTTGGCCATGGTAAGATGGACTTCAGATGACTGCCAGATCAGTGCAGTCAAAATGAGTAACTGAATCTAGCTTGGATATGCTATTTGAAGTTTTTTTCCAGATGATGAGATCATAAACATTCAACTGAACACAATGCTGATAACCACCTTGTGTGTTCCAAGATTCCTTGTTCCTAGTAATGTATCATGCTACAACCTCCAAAGTCCAACAAATCTAACCTTTGTGTCACAGGTCCACCGGGCATTGAGAGACACCGATCTTTAATCCATGCATCTAATTCATCCATCTTGTTTTATTTTTACAGTACAAAGCACTGCAGCCCTCCTATTGATTCACTATAGCCTCCTGTGAGCTTCAGGGAGAGAGGTGGCTCCTTCTGCATCAGATCTTGAATGTGTCCCGTCCCCTGGCAGCGACCTCCTCCATGGCTTTGAGACAACAAATCAGAACCCACCACAGCCAGATTGAATAGTTTGGCTCATGACCATGTCATTTGCACAAAATCTGTATGATGTTATGGTTTCCACAAATCTACCATCGTTCGATACACAGCTCCATCTCTCACCAGTCAAAAGTTAGTTGATAGAAACAACCATTTCAGTAAACCATAAAAGTGATGTGGATGCAAATGAGGTAACATTGTCACCTTTTTGGCCTGTATAAGTTCCTATCCACCCACTAATGACTCACATCATAGGTGAACTGAAGGAAAAACTTATGGGGGGGAAGAATATTGTGATTATTTTTAAGTTGACACAGTAGCCGTCTGTGTGTAATGTTTCTTATGAAGTCACAATCAGTTTTCTCCTAGCTCCCATATAAATAGAACAATTTATTTCACGCTTCCAGGCTACTCTTGTACAGCTGGCTGTCTGACATACAACTAGTATATGTGCCTGCTGTAAAGTAAGTAAAGGAAAATATATCTCTTACTATTTTTACACAACTAGTTGTGCAGTGTCATCTTGTCTGCAAGATGCATGTAATGTAAAGAAAATAGTTGTCAAAATTGTTTGTATGTCTTGCCACAGTGTAATTTAAATACATACATTACATAGATTGTCCTTGCACTTTAAGGGGTAAAGCACTTATCTGCTTGAAGTTTGTTATTCTGGGCACCTTACATATTGTTTGTGCATTGATCTAATTTAAAACATTTGTATTTAATTGAGTGCTTATGTTTTTGTGATGCAAAAAGCAACAAATAAATCTTTAACATAAAGGTCACCCGCTATCCACATGCATAATATCCTCCTTTTCCAATAGTCTTACAAAACGGAAGTTTTAAAGCTGAAAGTGTTGCAGTGGTTCCTTGTTGGCGCAACAGCCTGCACCTTGCATTGTGAGACCTGATATGTTCTATTAAGCTTCCTACAAGGATGCTGGAGTTGGGTGTTCTGGGTCCTTAAATATGCTTTATCCATCAAAGTGCAAACTGTGTATAGTTGTACCATTTCATTTTGTACTTGAGACATTACCACTGGGACACAATGTATCTTTGTGATATTAAATGGAAATGTCATTCTTTCCTGCTCTGAAGAATAGATTTGTGAAATTTAGTTGACTGTGTTAGCAAAACCAGTATTGTGTGGAATGGGGAGGGGGGTGGTGTGGTGGTGATGAAGCTGTAGTGGGATTGCCCATTATGTGCTTCACTCTGTATCTTACTCCCAATTATACAAATAACTTTAAGGAAAAGGCAGAACCCCAAACCACTTTAAATTTGGGATACATCCTGGATAATTCATCTTTTTTTGTTACTTAAACATAATCAGTTATTTTGGAGTATTGCATTGTAGTGGCCTCAAAGGCTGGTGCTTAATCACTTGAGAGTTTGAACAGCTTTAGACTTGTGCATTTATTTTGTGGTTGTTCAAGTAAACCAATCAATAAAATTGAAATAATGTAAAGTAACATGTTGCTGTTTTTTTCACTTAATGACTAAACATAACTTGAACAGCTGTCTCTCATACAACAACCAGATCTTACCAGGTGCCCTGTTGTGGTTATCAGTCCTTCTGAGGTCCAGAAGAAGTTGTCCTTCACTGTAACCGATTTCAAATGGTGCTAGAAACACAAGACTCTGAACACTAAAAGAAATCGGTCAACCTTGGAGAAAGGACAAAGAGCTTAGGTTTGAGCTGGTAGGCTTGTGGCTAAGACATCCGCCCTGACCTGAAAGTCTGTTCGGCCAGCGAGGAGAAGGTGTTTTCTCAGGAGATGATCTCTGGATCTGTGGCTGGTGTTCCCAGGAAGGAGTAGTGACCTGCTGATAGTGGTCAGGGAGGTCCAGGAGGAACTTCCCACCCCAAGAACACTGATTTCAAATGGTGCTAGATAGATGACAGCATTCTAAGCCACCATCTGAAACCAGCTTCCAAGGGGAGTATTGCCCAGGGTTAGCTTGATCCTCAGAAACAGCACAGACTTTGGATATGGAGGGAGGGGGGGTTCAAATGAGACAGCAGGGTTAGTTTTCATATTGACAAAACAAACATTGGTATGTGTCTGTAATCTCTCATGTTATGTACACCAAGAATCATGCCTCGATTGAGAAATACAACCATAGTCATTTCTCAACCATCCAATGACAGAGTTCATCCCATGCCATTTAAATGTGATAAGACCATTCCTTTGTGGTGTTGTCATGACAACCTACTACAACCCAACCTGCCCTACAACCCACTGTAACTTTGTACCCTGGGTGTGTATGGAACAGTAGTCCCCTGGGCCTGCCGTAAGTCTGAAAGAAAATATCTTAACAATCAATTCATGTATAAGACAGAGTTGTCCCTGGAACAGTCAGACTTCTGTCCACAGAAAGCTCTGTGATTCATAGCATGCGACATGTTTACAACAGTGGAAAAAATGCATCATAATGTCAAGTTCCAAATTCTAACACCCACTGGTAATGATTCACTTCCTGGTGGAATAGCTCACCATAAGACCTCAACGTTCCTACCTCAGCTCTGATTACACAAGACAGCACACGGGATTGTCAGTGGCAATGGGATAACTAACTTGGGGATAGTCCAGGACTTGCTATTTCAGTTGAAACCAGTCTCCTTTACATGACCGGTTCTTTTCCTTGATACCTGATATGAATAAGCATATCTGTTGAGACGATCCTTCTACCACATGCCCACTCTGTTCATTTCTAAATGGCTCAAATGAAGAGAACCTGTCTGACTACTTGTCTTCCCTGATGTTGGTCCAGTAGTGTGGCTATCCACTGCTCTGAAAACCAAAGAAATGGCACTTTCAATCCGGCAAGGAGCGCGATGGCACAGTAACTCTGTGAGGGTGTGGCACGGACAGATAATAGCCAACTCACTGTCTGTGAACTCATGCCAAATGCTTGGGTCAAGTGCATTATTGTCAATGGTATTTTTCCCTAAACCCCCTATTTTAATCTAATCATCTCTCTTTGACTACAGCAACAAACACTCCTGTGTGTCAAAAACTCTGGCCAGCATATCCTCATCCTACTCCTACCTTTTTCAAATGCATGTTTACATTAATTAGGAAAATGAAAGTACAAAGAAGCCCTTAGAAGTCTTATCAGAGTTCCAGACAGGACAGACTCAGTCATGTTCTCAGGAAGGGCATGGAGGGAGTGTTGGTGTGTGGGGAGGGGTTCACGTTCTGGTGATGTGTCTGGTTCCTTCCTTAGCTCCCTAGCAGCTTATCTCTATGGTTGTGTGTTACCTGCTTGCCATGGACCTGTTGTGCAATGTTTATTAAAGATTTAAAGGGACAGGGCCACATATCTAACCCTGACCGACATTAACTTGAACATAGAAACACAGTTTGGTTATTCACAAAGATATTACCTAAGATTATTGATCAGTCAAAAGTTACACTCACTATACACAAATGAAACTTGAACAAGCTTCAAAAGAGCTGTCAAGTATTTGGTCTACATGAAGAATATGTCTATGCCAGACTATATTTCTAAGAGCTACATAAGAACAGATAGCAAGTAACTTAGCATGGGCCTCTACAAAGTGTAACTAATCATCAGGCTATATGTTGTGTGTACAGCCACTAACAGTGGCAGTCTAATGGTCTCCTGCGGATAACCCATTCATAAGAAATGACCACTTGTGGCGTGATACCGACTGACAGCTCCAACCTTTAGCCCAGTCCTGAGGACAGGTATCTGTGCTGTGTGTGCCTGTGCATGAGATAGAGAGATGAGTGTGTGTTTGTGAGACAGTGAGAAGGAAAGAAAGAAAGTGATAAAAAAGTGGGTGTGGTGGAAAAACAGAGCTAGAGATAAATGTGTGTGCTACAGAGAGAGATCCAGGTAGTGTTTGTGTCTGTGAGAGATAGAGAGCGGCTACAGAGAGAGATCCAGGTTGTGTTTGTGTGTCTGTGAGAGAGAGAGCGGCTACAGAGAGAGATCCAGGTAGTGTTTGTGTCTGTGAGAGAGTGTTTGTGTCTGTGAGAGAGAGAGAGCGGCTACAGAGAGAGATCCAGGTAGTGTTTGTGTGTCTGTGAGAGAGAGAGCGGCTACAGAGAGAGATCCAGGTAGTGTTTGTGTGTATGTGAGAGAGAGAGCGGCGCAGTGGCAGCTGCAGTGCAGCCCATCAGCAGACACAGAGGTTCTGCCATCGTCTCAGAACGTTCCGGACAAGCCCCGTCCCTACGCCAGACAGTCAACCTTCACCGTCCCAGAGGTGCATCGGAGGACAGAGAGACCTGTCGAAAAGAAGTCAGTGCTTAGGCAGTACCATCAAAGGAAGCAGAGATGCATCCCGGAATCATCCAGCATGGAGACATTTGGGTCATGAGAGTAATATAGCTACACACCCACACACACACACAAGCAAAGACATGTAAACTAACATGCACACAGACACATACATGCATATGTGTTGTTACTGTTGGTTGTGCATCTATACAGATACACAACCAACAGTAATAGTGCTTCTACAATACAAAATAATACAAATGCAATGGCCTTCACCTGCTTGCTCATTGTCGTCAAATCACATAACATGGCTGTGTTGCTTCTAGAATCCAGAGGGGCTCCTTCCAGCCAATAGGAAACCAGCTCTTGCACTCAGACCTCTGATGCAGCAGCTTTAAGAAGTCCATTGCATGTGAATTGGAGAGCTGCCAGTGCAGAATCACTAAGAGAGCAAGGTAAACAACTCAGTCTCTTAGTTCCCCTCTCTCTTTCTCTGATCAAGATCCATGACATTTAGACCTCTTCACAGCTCCCTCCTGCACAGAAAGTGTGTATATGTATGTTTTAGAGAAAGAGAGAGCTAGACAGGGGGGGGGGAGGAGAAGGAGAGGCTGAAATAACACAGAACCATCCGCGGTCTGTTCAGTCCAGCCCCGACGACTGCGTCACTATCTACGGCTCGACTAACTAGGCAGAAACAAATGTCTCAGAGGGTTCGCCTAAAGCCCAATGGCCCTGCAGAGAGGAAACAACAAATCACATGACACTGCCCAGGCTCCAAACAGGTCTGAATCAGCCAGTTCCCTAACAATAACATGCAAGCAGAGGACCAGGTCCTCTAGTGCCCAGTCAGCCACATCCTACACTGCCAAACTCTCCCTTCTGTTATGAACTCTTAGGGTAAACCCCCAACTAGGCACAATAGAAAAATCCCATACTCATATGCTGCATTGCAACATAAACGGATGCTTAGGCCGGACAAAATAACATAACAGGGATCTCAGGATGACGCATTACTTCTTACCTGCCCATATGTAGACACATACTGTCTCCACTTCACATAGGCGTCAGATAAGCTTCATATTTGTTCCTACGTAGTCATAAGGGCAGTTGCCATGTATCCTTCATATCTATATTTATGCATTTGTAATGAACCTTCCTGGTCTAATCGCTGATATCTAAGAACACTAGTCAATTACCTCAATAATTCTTCTAAAAGGCTCCCCAATGCGCTTTGTCTGGATAATAGGGAACCTTCCAGAACGTTATGTCGTTAACCCCTTCGCCACACCTCTGCCCACCCCTAGCACACAATGCCACCAAAAACACTCGGGTCCGGACCAAGAGAATCGGTGTCACATCTTCAGCATCCATGTTGGACGTGTCTGCGATGCCAGCTTAGAGTACTGGAAGCACTCAGACGAAGAGGCTCAGATCAACACCGGCGATGAGGAGGGAGAGGAGGAGGAAGAGGTTGTCCGAAGCTACAGCTGCCACCCTTAGGTGGCAAACCCGATGACTCTGGGCTTCAATTATTTTAGCTTATGTTTTCCCCTTCGATGTGAAAAAGTGACGTAGCAAGTAATCCGAAATCTCTCTCTCCCTCACTCTCTTCCCCCGTCTCCTTGTCTCTCTCCCTTGCTCCCTCCTTCCCTGCCTCTCTCACAGACGCACTCACTATTTTCATCTTGTTGCAACAGCAGAATTGCTGCCATAGACTGCTAGTTCGTACTGACACAAATATACACAGACAGATCAGACCTCACACACACACGCGCACGCACAGTCACATGCTCGCGCCTGATCACACTATTCCTCTCCCTCAGTATGACGCAGCACTTAATTCTCTGGTGTTTTTCTCCCTCTGTTGTGGCTACACAGACGAAGGTTCTTGAACAACTCGATCCAGCAATACACACACACAGACACATACACCCCCCACTCACACATAACTCAGCGCAGGGCTGCAGTTAAAGGGACACTGCCTGCCACCTTTCCCTGCCCCACACAGTGATGCTGCCATGTCCCCATATCCCCCCGTGTCCCCTTTTAATTGGGTCTTTCGCCCCTCTCTCTCTCTCTCTCTCTCTCTCTCTCTCTCTCTCGCTCTCTCTCTCTCTCTCTCCCTCTCTCTCTCTCTCCCTCTCTCTCTCTCTCTCTCTCTCTCTCTCTCTATCCATCTCTCTTTTTAGCTGTTTGTATAGCTCTGGTACTCTCGGCTCTCCTGTCACCTGACAACCCACAGATTTTAAAGGCACATCACCGGATTCTGTGGAAGTTACATAACAACTCAGATGTTTTTTTTTTGTTGCAGTGTGTATTATTTCCTGTATTCTACAATTTAGTAGATATTTTTGGTCAATGCTCTTTAGAGGAAACAAAGTTTTGTTTGAGCCTGTGAAGCAGAACCAGAAGCCACTCCTTTTCCTGTTCCTGGCACAGCTCTAGATGATATAAGAGGACAATGCCCATTTCACAACCACTAAAACTGCCATGTCAAAGCTGGGTTCTTCTATTGCTCATTTGTATCATAATCATCAGGTCATAGCGTTTCTGTTGCAAATCCAAATGTATTTGATTGAATGGGTCAGGTGAGAAAAAACTTCTGGAGCATAGCATTATCTCCTTGTCTTAAAATAGTCCGATTCTCATGTCACATTTACATTTAGTCATTTAGCAGACGCTCTTATCCAGAGCGACTTACAGTAAGTACAGGGACATTCCCCCGAGGCAAGTAGGGTGAAGTGCCTTGCCCAAGGACACAACGTCAGTTGGCATGACCGGGAATCGAACTGGCAACCTTCAGATTACTAGCCCGACTCCCTCACCGCTCAGCCAACTGACTCCCTAGTTCGCTCCACTTCCTTTGCACACATACCTTCTTCAGCTCCTTATTTTCCATTTTCATTCAGTCTGTGGTTGGTTAACATGAGTCTAAAGAAGAAAAATACAAAACAAATATTGTCTAAAATTACTGTGACCTTTCTTAAAGGGGGGAAGAAAAAGCTGGAAGGGCTACTAGTGTTTGTTTCTGCTTTTTCTTTACCACCTATGCCATAATGGTGGTCAGAGGTCATAGGCCTGTCACCCAATTGTGCACACACACCAATGAATAATCTTTGAAACAATTCACTTTGTTCATTGTCTGCTCTGTCTCACCTCACAACAATATGAACGAAGTTTTGAAACACTCAAGGCATTTATTGGTGATAATACCTGGTTGACAGTCAACGGACTTTCGAACCATCCTAAACCACAGCACCACATGACACAGTGTGTAACCATGATAATGGTTTAGCTCATTAAATCTGCCATCTGCTGGCCATAACTCAAGTGCATCTGTGGGTGCAGTCAAAGCTCAAGAGGAGTGGGTACCACTTCGTGGTAGAACATCTAACTGGACTTCAAGAGGTTGCAGGTTCCAACCCCATCTGTCTGTTTTTGGATCAAATCATCTGCTAACACGTTATTATTAAAACGACAACAAATAACACATTTCTATTATCAAGAGTAAACATTGGGACTTATAGTCTTACTATCTGTACTACAACACCCATGAGAGAGTGAGGTAGAGCTGGCACTGTTTAGCCTCAGAAGACAGGGGTGGGCAGAGAGACTGTGTAAAAGCCCACACTCCCACCCCATGCCCCACCAGACATGTGAAGAATCAGCATCAAAGATAGTTATCTCTGAGGAGGCTCATACTAATCCAGAGTATTTATTACAGAGTGGAAGATCTGGTACTGTTGTAGTACATTACATTACATTTAGTCATTTAGCAGACGCTCTTATCCAGAGCGACTTACAGTAAGTACAGGGACATTCCCCCGAGGCAAGTAGGGTGAAGTGCCTTGCCCAAGGACACAACGTCATTTGACACGGCCGGGAATCGAACCAGCGACCTTCTGATTACTAACCCGATTCTCTAACTTCTCAGCCACCTGACTCCCAGGTACACTGTCTGGTAGTTAAGATAAGACTGGAACTGAAACTTCTTCTAGTCGCTAACACTGATGCCTTCCTGTGCTGGGTTAGAGATCTGGTGTGTAGCAGTTTGTGTTGTTATCTATCAACCTTCCTTTTGTGGTCACTATGTTTATTTTAGCCATACATGCTCCACTTCCTATTCTCACCAACATGTAAGAACTTCCTATTCTCACCAACAAGTCATAATTTCCTATTCTCACCAACATGTCAGAGCTTCCTATTCTCACCAACATGTCAGAGCTTCCTATTCTCACCAACATGTCAGAACTTCCTATTCTCACCAACATGTCAGAACTTCCTATTCTCACCATGTCAGAACTTCCTATTCTCACCAACATGTCAGAACTTCCTATTCTCACCATGTCAGAACTTCGTATTCTCACCAAGATGTCAGAGCTTCCTATTCTCACCAACATGTCAGAACATGACTCTTGGTCTCTGATGCATCAATGGGTTTCACTGTATAATGGAACATACTGATAATTTAACTGGCATAAAAGACTGATTTATATTTTTAGGATAGATTGTGTGATTCCTGTAATGGTGGGCAGAGCTACTTTACAAAGCAAGGTTGTTTCCTATTGTAATATGATGTTGGTTTGGCAGGCTAACCATTTGGTTGGCTTAGCTACAGTGTTATGTAAACATCAACACTAACCTTGGGTGTTATCTGTTGGGTGTAAGCGTTTATCAACTTCAGGGGAGGAAAATTCTAGCAGATTGAAAATGTGTGCCGATTAGTTGTTCAAAGTAACTATTTCAATTCCTATGGAGAAAATGCTGACTCAAATTAAGTAGGCCCTACCGTTTAATTAAATACAAATTTGAACTTGTTTAGCATGTGATGTATGGTCTGTGAGAGTAACATTTAGCAAATCATGTATTATTGCCCTACAAAATCATTATTTTACCCCAAAATACGCGCGCTAATCGTAGAGATGTGTACACAGAGGTGAGGAGAATGACAACGTGAACTGGCCTTAATTGACGCCATTGTCATTAAGGATGTTTAAGGTCATTTTGTCAGTTCAAGATATCAAGACATGCCTTTCTTTCCTAACAGAATCGTAGTCCCTGTCTACATGAGCCAAAGAGTCAAAGTCAAAGACTGAGAGGACCAATGTTTTTTCAGATTAAATTCAGGACCGCAGAACGACGCTACCTAGTGTTATGAAAGAGTAGTGCATTTGGGTGTTTGTTTACATCATCTCCAATTACAAGTGCGTATCACATTTACGAGGCTCAGGTTAGATGTTGTCTCGTTCAGAAAAGATGAATGTATTAGGCCTATCTGTAGGCTAATCCGTATATAAACGCGAGACATATTGTGCACTATTTTAAAAGTAAAATGCTGTTAGGAATGCACTCTCATAATATTACTGGCATCGTAATAAGAATATCATACTATCGATGTAAATATATTATCAATAAATCGTCCTGTTGAATATGCGATGTCACTATTCCGAGTGAAACGCGCGTACTACACATAGTCAAGACGTGCATACTTGGCAACATCCTCCCTGACGCTGCTTCCAGCACACCTTTCTAGCGCAGCATCCCGTACCCAGCCACCTCTCACCGACCCCACCCTCAACATGTTTTGCCCTGTCCCAGTTTGCCTGTTTATCCTGGATCATATTCTTAATGCGGATACAACCTAAAGCAATCAATAATCTACGCGATTTCGCATGCAACACAAAACAACATCGTTAAAATTAAGACAATCAGTATGCATCCTATTCTATTTAGAAAGGATGCATTGTTGAATCATGGTACCTACCGTATAATAAAACACAATATGTGCGAAGTTGCTAAAGAGATGTTTATTGTAGTCCGATATGGATGGGTGAAGCAAGGATAGACAGTAGCCTACTCATTAGTGCGCGATCCACCTGACGACTCGGCTACGAGTTTTTTTTATTACTGGCATTCCATCATTTCAGTCCAAACGTTTCCTTTTTACATGGTTAATGTAATCCATCGCATTTTCAACACTGCCACCTTGAATCCCCGCCCCCTCACACACCCCCGCTTCTGGATTGGATCATGTACCAAAACGCAATGCTGCGTGCTAACCTACATGACTGCGTCGCTCATATCACATGCTTTTGACGCATGTTTGTTTACAAATAGGCCGACATGTTATAACAGCTCTACTTCGATTTTGCTGGCCATATAAGAGCATACAAGAAAGTACCTATACTTGCAGTGGAAAAATCATCAAATATTTTGTGGAACTGGCTGATTGGCAGGACATCAGCATGAATGATGTGAGGCTTTTTATATGGGAGACAAATTGTCAAGGCTCAGAGCCATAGGGTATACATTTGACGTGGATGTTCTGTTGATGTTTCTGATTGACTGGTAGGGGCCATTTAACTCTGTATAATTCGAGACAAGTATCAACTCTGCAGAAAACGTCCCTCCGTATGCCTGCGCCTCGTCCATTAATTGACTAGAGGGAAAAGTTATCCCTTAATTCTCAGCGAAAGAAATACAAGGTGTTGCGTGAGAGCGTGATAAATAGTTGACAGGCGTGAGTCTCACGACGAATGCGTGAGATTTGAGAGCCCTGGTTTCAGTATAGCCATGTAGAGATTTACATATGACTCAGGGTTGCAGATGCCTCCTTGTGCTCGAGACACTTGACTTGACCACAGCAGGGGGCGTCCTAACCTAAGTATAAACAGATTGGGCCCAGGGTAAAATGCTCTCCCTCTCCCTCTCTGTATCTCTTTTCGGTCTGTTGTTAGCGTTACTTGATTGCATTGCTAAACTACCTTACAGACATAGTCAAGCTTTGTAATACTGAGTGGAATATAACACGATTTTTTAAAGAATATGTCTGCAAGTTAATACTGCCAGTGTAGCCTATAACAATCTGGAAAATGTAAGGGGGGGGGGGGGGGGGGGGGGCAATTCATGGCCTGGGCTAAGGATGTCACAAATGTGTAACACTGCATCATTTTGGGAAAAAAGACAATGTTTCCTCAAACTACATTTGTCTCATCACTCAAGGATGATTAATTAAAATGTTCCGATCTGTCAATGAGATTTTAGAATATAAATAAAATAAAATGCAAAAAACATAATTGTATAAAATAAATATATCGAACAGAATGGACATTTAATTTCCTTCCTGGTAGAGAGTGTATAAGGATGAGTGTTCCTGGAGTGCTCCCTGGTATGCAGAGACAGAGAGCCTCTGTAAACCCTCTCTCTGGGTCTCTAAATACAACACCACATTTTACACATGAATAGATTATGAGCATGAGTTGTTGCACCCAGGGCAAGTGTCACAAGATTGCTCAGAGAAAGAGAGAGAGGAAGAGAGAGAATTCAGTGTTGTCTGGACAGCTGGAAGGTAAATAGTGGAGCAGAAGGGCTGAAGAGCGTTCCTCTTTAAGGGTCAGGTGGTATGTCCACTTGGGTGTCCTTACTAAATCCGACTTGCTAGGCCAGACATGTGTCCATACTGGACAACCTTGAAACGTCCAGTAAGTAAATGCAGGGTTAGAAGAGCCCCTGCAGTGGAGAGTGGTGTTTCCAGAAGTCATTCTGCTGGGCAGCACTGGCCCAGAGGTTTGGTCTGTCCCAGAGAGATACAGAGTCACATAAACACACACCAACGTTCCAGGGAAGGACCTGAGGAAGTTGGTCAACATTCCTCTGATTTTTTTCTTCCAATTGGGAAAAGCATGAGCTGGGGTGATGTAACTGAGAGGCCCTTTCACATGGAGGGGGTTAAAATGAAAGGTCAGACCACAGGCAGAGAACCCTGGACCAGGAATTATGCATTAGTGTGCTAGATGTAACTGCTACAGATTTCACAGGCTTGATCAAAATGATCAAACCATAGAAGAACAAATAGCTGAGGTCCTCCTGACAGGTAGGGTCTCGTAGTCTTACTTTGCCACATAGTTATAACACTGAGGGACAACACGGCTAGCACAAACACACATGCACACACACACACGCACACACACACACACTCTTACACTCCATCCTTCCCTTATATCATGTTTCGGTGAGTGAGGGGAGATGGGGCGAGTCTTGGTCTTGGCAAGGAGAGGGCAAACACAATGTGTCTGGCAGCTGGGACTACACTTAGGGTTCCCGCCCCACAGAGAAAACAACCAGTTGACCAGCTGAGATGTGTTCGTAATCTCTGCCTCCCAGTCACACACAGGGAGGAGGCGGGGTGCAGGGGTTGGGGAGGGGGGGAGGGGGGGTTACAGATGGAGGGGGCTTGTGAAGGAATGAAGGAGTAAAGGGATGGGAGGCAAAATCTAGAGGTGGGATGGTGGACAGAAGGTAAAGGATAGGTGTCGGCTGGGGTGGTGAATGGATAGCTGGATGAGAAGATGGAGGGTCAAAGGGGGTGGAGGC